>NC_056728.1:1109887740-1110047740 GCF_019279795.1 Protopterus annectens | reverse complement strand
TATGTGAGATGAAATATATATATATATATATATATATATATATATATATATATATATATATATATAGTCTGTTGCTGCATAGTAGTAATAAACAGATGTGCATAATCTGTAATATTGTGGGCTTGTACTGTTGATGTACTGTAATGTTGCACCCACCCTTTACCAGTGCTACAGCTGTGGCTACTGACATCACAGCTCTCACATACTTATGTAGGTCCCCCTGGTATACCTCCAGGGCAGCAGCCTGTAGCTAGTGAGTATGGTGTTTGTTCAGTTTTGCCAATACACCAGTCATATTATGGTCACGGTATATTCCATGCACACATTTAACACACCTACCCATAATGCATGCTGTACATGTTCACGTATTGTTGCTGTTAACTGCAGTGCATCACAGTGGCCACCATGATGGTGTATCTGAAGGGTACGTCAGACTCCTGCAATATATCTAACATCCTGTCATTGCAAAATGTGTGCACAGAGATGAACATAATGGTGGGACAAATGGCCTACAGTAGGGACATGTGTGAAACATCACCCTTATGCAGTGCTACAACAGTGTATATACCAGTATTACAATGGCAACTGTTACAGATCTACACTACGGCATATCACAATACTGCAGTCCACAACCCTTACAACCTGCAATGTGGTCTGGACATGAGCAATGAGTGTGTAATATGGAATCGTATGTTAGAACAGCAAATATGGGAAATACATGCCATCACAAACACTGGAAGCATATGTGTGCACACACTCTAGATAAAATATAGTGGAAGCAGCTGTTGAGGTACTGCACCTTCCAGCAAGTACACATCCCCAATGTCACACCAAGAAATAATCTGCTGTCCAAGATGTTTGGCCATCAAATGTGCCCATTTACCTGCAACAGAGGCAGCCATGGCTTGCACACATCTTCCATGCCATGGCATGGACCCCATACCCAACAGGTAGCACCCAGCAGTTGGACATGTAGCCATACCTCACCATTGCATATACCATGGCAGACAGTGCAGACAGTCATGTATGTGGCGAGGATGTATGGGACAGGATTAAAGTAGAAAATAAAGAGATGGCTATCCAAGACAGACAATGTCACATGTAGCAAACTGGTCATGCAGATTGCCTAGTAACATGCCACAATAATGAGGGAGTTGCAGGAATGTCTAGCATGTACTAGCTGTGCAGTACCCATGTCAGCAATTGCCTGGAGTCTGCATACGTGTGGCCCATGGGTTAGGGTAATCAGCTGGGACAGTTGTACCACAGGAAACATCAGCCAGGCCTCTCTACAGATATTGTATGCATAAAAGAAAAGGTCCCAAAAAGGCATTCATTGCAATGTGTACTGGTGTACCAAGACCACATTGGAAATCTACAGACAGTATCAAGTAAGATACATGTGCTGCACAATCAACACCTCACCCCACTTCAGGCCCCCCTTCCCCATCTGTACCTTGCCGGTGCCAGTGTACACCTGTATGTTTGCCATTCATTAGCTGGGACTAGGCTGGTACACATGGTGTTCAGTGTTTGGGACACTGCAGAATGACACATGTGTAGGCCAAAATTGTCAAGCATCTGCAAAATGGCTGAGGGTGGGGAGGGGGTGTCATCAATACACAACAGTGCACTGCAGCAGGGATCCAAAGGATGCTATGAATGGCTGTATCTGCACACAGTCAGGGTCAGGAACTGTGGCAGATATAACCCTGACTCCACAGCAATAGTGATGGCAGTGTGTGAACTCCAAGGGATGTGCACATGAGTTGACATGGCAATCATGCAGACTTGGGGGACATGTGTAGGGCAGACTGACCAAATACTGGCAAATGCAGATGGCCCATGCTAGTATTTCCCTGCCAGGAAGTGACTGCTGTAGTACACATAACAGTAGGTGCAACAAACCATTATGATAAGGGCATGCACACATATGCACCCACAAAGTGTATGCATATCAATCATCATCTGCACAACTAACACATTTGTTTGACACTGCAATTGATTGTACAGGTCATATGTCACATATCAGGTTCATGTAATGTTAACATATGCAGTAATGTGGTCCCATGGCATATCAAGGAAGAGGGCATCATATCAATAAGGGTGGGTACACTCCCCATAGACACGGTAAGGTTTGAAGGTTGTCAATGTAATTGTATTGTATTGGCCATACATGCACCGCTGATCATGAGATCTGTAAATCAGACATCATGCATTCAGAAATGACATCTGTCCACATATCATCCCAAGTATGTGTCAGCCAAACACATAGGGGCTGTGAGCAGCAGGGCAGACATAACTGACACAATAATACACATTCAGCAATGATGTGTACACGTGAGAGGTATGGTGTACAGTACATGCCAGGGTGCCAAACAGGTGCACAGAAATACTGTGTACATGGGTGCAGTGTATTCCCAGGGGAAGGGGCATCACCTATTAGCACAACCCATACATCACACACATGTATAATATTGCTAGCATGGATTGACTATAGCTGCACTGCATGCTGCTGAGTGCCATATGTCATGCATGTTGACAGATGGGTAATGGGAGGTCTGTGTGTAATATCTTCATGCAACCTCACCAGTAAGTGTGTGTGTGGGGGGGTTATTTTGTCTGTAAGTGCAATCTGGTGGAGTGGAGGGGTGTTGATGTATGTAGGATGTGTGTGTGCATGTGTGTGTGTGTTTGTGTGTGTGTCCATGTATGCACATGTGCGATTGTAGGGTTGTTCATACCTCTCAACTTCCCTTTGAAATTGTGCAGTACATGGACATGGACAGACACATGAGACACCAAGAATACTTGTCTGAAATGTAATCTCAGGACAGCTGATAGTATAATAAGGTCTGTAGCATGGAACATGCATTGGGAGGAAAACTAGACACCAGGTATACTGTTATAATTGCAATCAGCAGAAAGGTGAAAGAATACCCACATATACAGCACTACAGATGCATTAGGGAATTACTAGACAACACCAGTGAGTGCTTTCAAATATTACTGTAGTCCACATAATAAGTTAATAGAGCAACAGATCTTGCATCTACTGAACAATAGTTACATATGGCACTCCAGTGCTTGACATTATTGAGTGATTGTAGTAGCCCCTAACATATGGGGGCCATGCTTACAATGTCTGGACAAACCCAGGGTGAACACTGGATGACAGCAGTGAGTCATTGAAAAAAACGACTCCAATCAAGCCAAAGAGGTAATGGAGTAACAGGTCATATTTTGTGATCACTTGTCTAGGCAATTAGAAAAATGATACGTTAATGATTGGTATTAATGAGTGTAAGTTTCCAAGTGTGATGCAGGATGGGGAACTTAAGAGAATAAACTTGGAACAGTCTGTAAACTCGTGTGTGTACTGTTAAGGAATGATGTACAGGTCTTAAAGTGAGTTACTTGTTTTCCCTCACAGGTGGCACGGTGAGTCAGGGTCCCCCATGCAGGCAATCTGATGGTGTCCATACTGAAAATGATGATAGGTGTTTTGAGGTACAAGCAGAGTTCTCAGAGTCCAAAACTGAGCCATTGTTTGACATCCCCCTGTTATCCACTCCATCTCCGCACACAGTCACACTGCCTATAGATATCCCATCAACAGTGGCCATAGCAGAGGGACAGTTGGCAGTTGGTGGCAGTGTACAGAACAGTGTGGTATCTATGGCATGTGTGTCTGGACACAGCAGCCATAGCCAGATGTCCAGCAGGGTATCACATAGGCAGATGTCCAGGGGTGTTAATTGGAGGGCTGCTGGCCATTGTGCCCCTGGCAGAAGTGCCACATCTGGTACCACCAGATGCATAATTCAGGCTGTCATGGAGGCACAGGCACATAGGGAACAGTAAACCAGACAGGGTCTGAGGTTGCAGAGGACTACTCTTTCAGCTGTAACTGACATCCGTGATCTTGCAGGTTCCCTCCATTATTATACAGAGGTCATGGATAGATGGTGAGGTGAGATGGTGGGACTCATCGACCGTGGATTATCTGTGCTTGAGCATGTGATGGGAGTGGTGCGACGGCCACGTGGACGTAAGCCATCAACACCAACAGATGGAGGTTGATGTGGATGTGCAAGGACACCAAGCCGCTCCTTTCATGGCAGTAACAGCCCCAGCACTGCAGGGGGGGTGCTGTCCACACCACACCACAGCAGGCCATATGTAAATGGCCCTGGTCAGTCCCAGGAGGGACCTTGTTCCAGCAGACATATGTGATCATCAGACGAGAGTACCATATTATGGCTTGTACCTGGATGTGCCCGTGGAACCCCTGGCAGGCACAGTTCTCGTGTCCATGGCTGGAGCCGGTGAACTGCACACCCTGCCAGGTATGGTTTGCAGCTGTTCAACAAACACCTGTATAGAGCAGCCACAGGGCAAAACTGTGTGCATGCATACTCACACACAATACAAACACAGCTAGGGCAACCCCATACCTACATAAACCACATCACAGTCATATCAATAATTAAAACCCTTCACTCACCCACATGGAGTCAAGCATATGGCTCAGCCTAGGTCTCTGGCAAACCAACAACACACCCTGTGCATATAATGATACTTGTGCCACATCCCTGTCATCAATAACATCGACGCAAGGGCAAGCTAATATGGTTTTAATGCACAAGGTGACTGTACTACAGAGTACCAGTGTACTGCTGTGTAACATGTTGTCAGCAGTAAAGTTTAATGCTTACATGTCAGGAAGTGTAGCTGTCCAGCCATGATGCATTATAGCTGTTATTAACACTGAGTGATTGTGGCCTCCATAATGTTATCCGTTTGTGTTGTAGGTGTCCATGTGTCAGCAGGAGGATGATCTGCTGTCATATCTCACAAGGGGAATGGCATGGTGGTGACACCTTGACTGTGCCATATCCTGAGTACAGGTGAACACATGTCACAGGTCTGTAAAACAGTTACTGCCTGTGACACATGGCTGATAGGTCTGGGGGTGGTTTATACAGGTGAGTGCATGGTGGCTGCTGTTAGTAGCCCTTCTACAGTGGACAATGGTAGTTGTACTGGGTGGTACACACCACATGTTTGTGTATAACACACACACAGAGGCTTTGGTGTTGGTGCACTACACATAGAATACTGCACACATGGATGTATGTACCTGTGCAAGGAACCTATTGTAGCCTATGTAATTCCACCAAGCCAGACTACTCACAACAAGACATTATGGAATAAGCAGTCTGCTAGTTTAATGTCATTGATGATGGTACTGCAGGTATATGTCCCCTTCCCCAAAGTAGTGCAATCCTCAACTCGGTAAACTTATGTGTGCTGGTGTGTGTGGCACACCCCTGCCCTTTGGAGGGTGAGAGGTGATGTAAAATTACAGATAGTGTGATAGACAACTACTTAACCTATTAACATGAACTGTACAGTATTATGGCCAGCTACGCAGGGGGGATACACTCAACAGTAACTACAATGATGTTGGCTATGTCCACAACAGCCACACCCAGCTATATATACCAACTCCAGTATCGCTGTACACCTATACAGTGGGGAAGAGGCCATTTACACATCTAACACTAGTTGTGATGGAATGTATGTCCACAGGATGATACCTGTGAAATGTTAGCATATGCCAGGCAGTTCTTGGACAGATGACCCCTTGGGACATGTATATTCTGCAAACTGAAGTAGATCCCTCCACATACACTCTTACTTGGCAACACTGGGACTCGACTCTTACCTAGGTACATGATGCTACTGATGTGTGTGGCTTTAAATGCACATGCCACTCAGCTTTTAGGATGAGGTGTGTTCCAGGTTACATGTTACATGTAGAACATCCCCAGGCATGTACAGTATGGTAATGGGGGATGTAATTTTTTTTATGGACAATACATAGTGTGACATACCATCATATACACATTGACAAACACATAACAGTCAGGCACACATCTGAGAGACCTGGGCCTATCAGTGCTAACTACCTTGTCAGTGTGTCCATTGTGTTACAGGTAGGATGCACACAGCACATGCATAACTGGGCTGGATAGTGTTATCAGTTACCTGTATGGTTGATGGTGACAGTGGTCACCATACAGTGGTACATGGGACATGTACCAGGGCACCGTGGTGTAATGACAGTATACCCAGAACCCACACCCCACTGTGGATATTGCATACACTGGAACCCATGATAACACTCTGACATACCCACCATCACACATTGACCAGGACTGCAATACAACCCTTTGTCCATCCCAAGAGTGCTATTACAGGGATATACATCTAATGCACATGCCACAGGCATAGTAGTGTGATGCATTGTCATGCCTTTCCTACGGTCAGCAGCATCACTATCCCTAATACTGTGTGACAATGTGTATTGTAATAGGAGTATGTGACCTCAGAATGCTGTACCGTACATATATACACACATGTACACATACACACACTTGCCAGAACTCAGTAGGTATCCCATGCCCATCAACCCATTTGTACAACAGTGTTGTACTGATACTGCAAGGCCCAGGAAGCCCTTAGGGAGAAGAGCATAACAAGGTACATGTAATGTCCGGTACAACAGCAGCCACATCTAACTAGGGCAATGGGGGGTGTGGTGGGTGCGAAGGGCCTCAGGGTATTCCCAACTACAGGTCTGCAAACACACAGACACTGATATTCTCAGTAATGCACACGTATACATTTGTCGGTACTGGGGTGTATTGGTGTAGATGTTCATAGGTGTGTGCCAGGCTATTGTCCATGGAGAGATGAGAAGTGTGGGGGATGTGTGTACAGTGGTGTCATGCCACCTGCCATGTGCCAGCAAGCCATCTATCAACAGACACCACTGGGGTGATCCTCAGGGTGAGAGTGACATGCATCAGCTAATCATTTGGGTGCCTCCTGTAGAGGGCCAGTGAGGTGCTCCAGTTGACATGTATGCAACATGTATTGCATAACATGGTCAGTGTCTGTCTTGGAGACCTGTACCCAAGCATGTTCTGTTGACTGTGGTAGTGTAGTTGAGGTATCCATGGCATGTGATGCATACAGGGCACAATTGGGCAGACATTTCAGTGTCAGTCAAGCATAGATTGCCTGTAAGTATCCAAGATGGATACCTGAAATCTTCACATGTGTACACAGGACTGACAGACATCAGCTAGCCAACTAGCTATGCATTAGGATGAATGCGTTGACAGATAGATGTCTGACACCGATAGGTATTCCATTACTATATGATGGTAGTCCTCACTGACAAGTGCTTTACAGACAGTAGTCTACAGTTATTTTCCACATGTCAGATCATTATCTATTAGGAAATATTTAATGAAACACAGCTCACACACCAGGAACACGACAGTGCATGCAGGGGTGTTTGCTTCCAGTACTACAATTAGCAATCTACTCTTACTTGGGAAAGCACTGTCAACAGTTGTAACATAATGATACACTACATGCCAGTGTGACTGCATATAACCTGGGATACTACCCATGTATGTAACACATTCACATGGGTAAGAGTGTTGTACAAGCCATATATACTCAAGTGTCCCAGACAGTAGGCTCACACCCCTTGCTACTGTAATGACAGCACAAAGAAACATGTTATGTACATGGCATTACATAAACTTATTACAGACATAATTACCCTGCTATGTTATCAGACTGGAATGTGAGCACTGGTTTCCAGGGCTGAGCCATGCTTAGCAAGTGTCAGCATTGCTGAAATATTATGGCTAAGCACATTTCGTACTGGTAAGCAAAGCCTATACGGTGTAAGCCCCTGTACATTTAACCATACATTAGCACCACTTAGCTTCGCACAAACACACTTAAAGCTGCTCAAAACTGCCTTACCCCACTCTGTATCCAACAGCCCTTGTTCTGCCCAGCAACAAATTAAACAGCATTTGTAGGTCTTGAACCCAGGACCCTTTACACTATAGCCACAGCAGTTAACCACTCCACTATGACAGTTGAGAAGACAGTTTTTGTTTTTCTAATATATCTGTCAGTACACATATTGAATAGTATTGAGCAATTGCTGTGACTTCTGTAACTGTGTAGTACTTGTTAGTAAAAAAGAAACACAGCACCAAAACTAAATATGAACACCATTTTGCACAACATTTTTATCTACTTCAGTGGTGAACTTTTTAGGCAGAACAAAGGAGTTGCCATGGGCTCTCCGTGTGCATCATCATATGCAAATATCATTTTACATAAATGGGAACAATTATACATCCATTCAACAAAATGGCAAGAATCTATCCTATTTTATAAATGCTATTTGGATGATATTTGATTTTGTGGCAGGGCACAAAGGAAAGTTTCCTTGAATTTTTCGACTACATCAATTCTACAACAGAATTTTTATCATTTACATAAGATCTTAGTGAGGAATCCCTGCACTATTTGGATGTGCTGTTAACCATAGATAGAGTGAGCCATCAATTTCAAACACAAGTATTCAGGAAGAGCACTTTTTCTAACGCTTTTTTGCATTATGACAGCTCTCATCCTTTTTACATCAAAAAAGGAATAATTAGAGGCCAACTGATACGAGCCTCTATGATGTGTAGCTCACTGGAATTGTTTTTGGAAGAGACTAGGGTCTTGTCAACTATGTTTGAGGATAGAGGTTATCCGTCCCATCTCATTCATTTTTTAATTTTGGAAATTAAAGAAAAAAGAGATTTAACTTACCCTCCACTCTTGAGTAAAGGGCTTCCCTTACCTACAAACATCAAACCAGGGCAGGCTGACTCGCAAAAGAGTTCCACTTATACATACACTGGTGATGCACATTTCATTGAGGACACTATGCATTCTTTCTGGCCTATTTTAACATCACAGGATGACATCAAACCATTTATACCAGAAAGACTACATTTTACCAGGAAGCGAGATATAAACTTAAAGGGAATGTTTGAACAACCCCTTAATTCATGGCATTCTGGTGTAGGTAATTTGTCACACAGGAAAAATGGTTCATTCATATGTGGGATGTGCAATCAGTGTAGTCACATGTTAAATGATGACCACATATTTATACCATCTAGAAACTGCACACTGAGAGCTCATGGACACTACACATGTAATTCGTTTGGGGTAGTGTACCTGGGTACTTGTTTGTCCTGTCATGGTTTTTACATAGGGAAAACTGTGAGAAAGCTCAAAAAGAGAATATATGAGCATTTTTATGAAATTGAAAAAGGAATAGAAAGTAATGCGTTTTTTAAACACTCATCAACTTGCACTGACATGTCCATCAAATTTTTTGTCTTAGAGCTTGTCCAGCAGGATCCGAGAGGCGGGGATTGGGAGACCTTTTTGGAGAGTAGGGAGTTGGTATGGCAACTTAAATTACATGCCACAAGGCATCCAGGCATGAATGACAGTATTAGTTTAAGGAGTATACTTAAAATGAGGAGGAACAAATTGTAATTTAAAATTTTTATGTTTACATCTAACATCACATATTCAATGGCTTTGGTCCTGGTGTATTTATTTACACATATTTCCTCATAAAGACTAGGTCTCTATCTACTATATTCAATTTAACTCTTTTGGATGACTGACTCTTGTTGGTTATACATTTTATTCTTTAGATTACTCATTTTCACAAAGTAACACGCTTTTGGCAATACTTTTTTGTAAGGGTGAACACTATTTAGTATGTTATTATACAAAAAATCCTTTTATTTTTGCAAAGTTTACTCATCAGAAGTACAACTTCATTTTAAAATGTACACAGATTTTTTTAAATTACGTGGTTTTATGAATGTAAAATGACTACTGGTTTTACAAGTACTATAGCACTTTAAAATACGAACTATTTTATTTGAAGGTAATAACAACTGTTTTTAATTGACTAATTCTTTATGATTTAATTAGTGGGTTTGGCCTATCAAGAGTGTTATATATATTGAATGGCCACACAGTTAATTTACCTTGAAAAAGCCTGAGATTCTCAGGCGAAAGCGCTTGGATTTACTTTGTTGTGTGAATAAAGAAGTGTTGTTCCAGTCTTAAACATCTACGTGCTGGTTTATCTGTTCTTGCTGACAAGGGTCTTGTGAAGGAGTATTTTCAACGATCTTTGCTCCTAAAGAACTTTGGTTTTGTACTGTTGTTGAAGGCTGAGCTAATGGTCTTCCCTTTGCTTTTTAGTACTTGTTAGTGATATTACTGTTGCATCACCTATGTTGTTATATCTAAATATACACATATCAGATAAATATGGTGTGATACATCTGGGAAGGTATACACAACAGTAATGTTTACACATAAGGATATGTCTCTCTCTCTCTCTCTCTCTCTCTCTCTATATATATATATATATATATATATACACACACATGTAGATATATGTGTACATGTACATAGACATATATATTCATATATATATATATATATATATATATATATATATATATATATATTTATATACATCTGTATATTGCATCATATATATGGCCATATATAGATCTCTCTGTATATGTATATATATATATATATATATATATATATATATATATATATATATATATATATATATATATACACATATGTCTATATATATGCAGATATCTATAACTATATGTGTATATATACATATATATATATATATATATATATATATATATATGCATATGTGTGAACATATATAGATGTATATGTATATGTATATGTATATATATATATATATATATATATATATATATATATATATATATATATATATATATATATATATATATATATATATATATATATATATATACACATATATATATATATATATATATGTGTATGTACATATATCTATATATATATATATAGCCATATATGTATGTAGATATGTATATGTCTATATATCTATACAGATATATGGATATATATATATATATATATATATATATATATATATATGTGTGTGTGTGTTTAACATATGTCCAGAACATGGAGTGGAGTCATACCTCAGCACCAATAGTCTCAATCTCTTAGTGCAAAGGGATGTCGTGTATGTATTGCAGGTATATATGTTGACTGTTGTGACTGCAACAGGGGTTGTCTTAACAGAAATGTTGCATGTGGGACATCACACACAACATGTACGCCATCAGTTTCTGAGACACATCCTAAGGTCAACATAGTACAGTACCACTGATATCACAGCAATGATCCTGTGGAATACAGCAGAGATATGACCAATAAATATGGACAGTATGACACACTTTGGTCAGTTCAAAGGTATACACAGAACCCCTTAGTACAAGACATGTGGTCCAAGCCTGACAATGTGTATGTTAACAGCCATGTAAATGGGTATATCACGTAAATACTGGGATACATATGCCCGCACAGTTTATGCATTCACACACTCCTGTCTGTCCTGACAAATAATAACCGGTGGTGCAGAGGTCACATGGTCACATACTACCCACTAGTTAGTGACATATATTTGTACAGCATCCCACTGCTTTGTCAGAAATACATGACAGTTATGGTGGCCCGGCAGCAGTACATCTGACAAATATCTGGACATAACATCACACTGGGTAAGTACACTAAGCTGCTAGGCATGTAACAAAGCACTGTGCAAACTACAGGCAGACTGCCACAACACTGACCTACATTTCTTATGGGGGAATACACATGTACCTGCAAATATACCAGGCTCTACAGGCATGTCACAGCAGAGTAACAGACACCTGTGTTAAAGTGCATACCCACAAACAATTTGAACACAGCCACAGCCGCATATAGTAAGCGAGCTTAATATTACAGTATAAGGACTGTCTGATCACCACCATCCTCATATGTGCCACTCACACACTAACCCTACATATATTGGGTCACTACACAGTGTGGTCTGATGCCTGTCTGTGGTGTGGGACATGTGTGTGTTTGGCCCTACAAACATGTAAGCCGATAGGGTTCCATACAGTGGAGCAGCATGTAACATCAGATAGAACAGAACCAAGAACAATGACATCTACCACAGTCTGTACACAGGCCAAGGTACATATTCGCAATACACACACTGTCGACAATCACCATAAGTACACAGACCTCACTACTGTACATACTACCACAGAATGCCCAGGTTTTGTCCTCAAATATAATCCCTACAATACATAACATGTCTAGCAGTCTGATATCTCACTGGCTAGTTATCAGGTATGATGTCAATAAATAATGGTGTACTGAACATATGCACCTCTTACTGCATGATATATGTACAAAGGTTGACAGAGTTGTGGCTGGAGGCACAAACACAGGGCCAATATTGACATATTGCTGTGATAACGTTATACATTTACTGTTGTAACAGGGTTTGTTGTGACATATGTCCTATGAGAGATATGAAGTCAGTAACTCTCATGGGGGTCACCATGTACTGACTGCAATCCTCAGACTATGCTTCAGCAGTTCTAAGATAGGTAGTCTGTGAGTAACACAAGACACATAAGACTCCAAACACTGGCCAGTCTGCAGATAACCCTACAGGTGGGAGTTTCCTCAACCACATAACACTGTCATGACAGGTATTAAATTATGTAGACCAGCCATATCCACACAAACCCTTGTTAAACCAACATTACTCCAAATACAGAAGAGCAAAGCTTACATTCTGTAGTCATGTCTGAATATCCCCCTCCTGTTTGTTGGCCTGTCTCCACAGTGTATGTTGTTAGAGGTATATCCCACTACCATCTGTGATGCTGTTTGCCAAACACTGACATGAAGTCCTGCTCACAGTGAATGAAAAGGGCCAACACCCACATGATGGTCCTAGTTATAGGAGTGTGTTTCCATGCAATTGGCTATGGGAATGTTACCACAGCTGTTCCACATGCAATTAGCTAGTGGGGGACTGCAATTCATTCACAGGCCATCAGCTGATCATGAGCATCACTTACAAAACACAAGCTGCTGCCTAAGCAAAGCAGGTGTACTTCTCCGCATCCACCAGAGAGGGAGTGAGAGAGACAGAGAGAAAGTAAGACATGGAGGGGATAGGAGAGTAAAAGCTAAACATGTTTGCATCACACACTTACCAGTACAGGGTTTCAAACCCCTGCCTCACTGTGTATTGCTATTCCATGTCTATGCATTTATTGCATGCACCACAGAGCTTACATGTTGGGGAACTGTCCAAAGGTTTATTTAATGGTGAGTGACATCTGCAACAGTGATAAATGAGGGATAAGGCAGGTGTAGTACATGTGCCCATCCACAAGAACAAGTGTCAAGGATGACACAGCCACACTCTCTCAGGGACTCACACACATTATCACAGTTAGCAGGGTCAGGATTGGACTTCCTAACTAACTAGTTTGCCACACTATAGTAATACGCAGGTATCACATGCACCACAGAGGTTATCAGGCTGATATATGGGCAAAGGGTATGTCAAGGTGTCTGACATCAGAAGGCATGCTTCAGTAGGGAGGTGTCATGAGCGTGAATGGTGTCCAAATCATTATACTCCACACAGACACAGATCTGCCAGTACTGACATGCATGGGTGCATTGCTTCACAGAATACATGCTTCACAGGTGTGTAGTGACTGACTGTGCCAGAAGGCTGTAAAAGGCTAGGTATAGGGTATATCTTGGCATCAGGCCACATGACAATGGTCTGCAGTGTGGCTCAGGGGTGAGTGTCTGGATTGGCCCACACAGGTGGGCATTGTATTCACCATCCACTCATCTGGGTTGCTATTGTAGGTGACCAGTGCTATGCAATGCTTGTCATGTATGTGTTCTATATTCCATAACATGGACGGTGTCTGGGATGTGCACACATCCCACATGCATGTTCTGTGACATGTGGAAGTGTACCTGGGGTGTATGGGGCATGTTGTGTAGACAGAATGTTATCATCAGATGTGCCATGCCTGACCTCATGTGGTGAAAACTGGCAATGGAAACCAGGTTGGCCCTGCACCTACATTGACAGCATGATACAGGTATTCACTGGTGTCAGAGGCATCTGTCCATACAGGGCATGTGTATAAGGCATGGTATGTCCTTTGCGGGTTACATGTGCTGACTCTACAGTTGTTGCAGGCATCCAGTGGGGAACATAGCGAAAGAGCACAGTAGGCAATGATTTGCCTATTGTAGGGATGGGACAGGGTGTCATGTCCTCTGTAGTCCACTGCAATCACACCATGGTTACTGTATGTGGGCAATATGCAGCGAACTACCAGCATAGTAGTTGATGCCTAGCCAAGTGTGTTTGTGTATGAGACATAGGTGGAGAGTGTTCTCTGGGTAATACAAGGGTTGCCTATATTGTTACCCAATCCATGATGTCACATGTAGGCATATGGATTGTCTACCCCAGCATCTCTGCTGTTTGACATCTGTTATCCATGTAAGGTGGACATTGTGACATATAATAGGCCCACCATATAAAAAAATTGCAAAACCCACTCCACAATGAGTCCTCTTATTACACACTCACAGCTACCTCCACAGAGTATACTAATGACAAACACACACACAGAGCCTCACAGTTGCCATGTCTGGGATTCGAACTCTTACCTAAGTAGTACATCACACTACAGCATTACGCAGTTATAGTACATGCCACAGAGCTTACTGGGCTCCTCCTTCCCCAAAGGTGGATTTCAAAGTGAATGACATCAGCAAGCTTGCCAAAGTAGGGCAATGGAAGTTGTAGTGACTGTGAATGGCCTCAAAAACATTGATCAAGTATACAGACAAAAGAACGCACACTTAGTTTTACAGTTGCCATGTCTGGGATTAAAACTCCTACCTAACTAGCACTTCACACTACAGCATTATGCAGTTATAGTATGTGCCACAGAGCTTACTGAGCTACTTTTTCCCCAAAGGTGTATTTCAAAGTGAATGACATCAGCAGTCTTACCAATATAAGGCAATGGAAGTTGTAGTGACTGTGAATGGCCTCACAACCATTGATCCCTACACAGACAAACAAACACACATGCAAAGTTTTACAGTTACCATATCTGTGATTAGAACTCCTACCTAACTAGTACATAACATTATAGCATTATGCAGTTATAGCACATGCCACAGAGCTTATTGGGCTACTCCTTCCCCAAAGGTGTATTTCAAAGTGAATTATATCAGCAGGCTTGCCAAGGTTGGGCAATGGAAAGTGTAGGTCATAGGGTCATAGGTTCATAGGTTGGTACTAGGCTATCAGCCCTAGGGCCTATACATGCCTAGCCATGATAATTCCCTGGCTATGTCTTCCTACAATATTTAGTTCCGTGGACCCCTGTCTAGCAGGGTGATTGATATGATTACCGGGGTCAATTTCATATCTCCCATCCAATCATCAAGATTCCTTTTGAAGAAGGCCAAAGAGGCACTCTGCATGACATGTATGGGCAGTCTATTTCAGAGTCTGGGGAGTCTCTGGGTCAGCAGCATATCCCTCCAGCATGTTTTGTTCATTGTGATGACAAGGTTTGGATCCCTGGAGCATGTGGATGTGAGGGATTTGGATTTCTTTAAGTGTATCATGTCCAACAGCTTTGGGTTTGACATGGCATTGTATATTAATCAGAGATCACCTCTGAGTACATGATATGTGACAGAGTATAGCTGGATGATTTTCAGATGGTCAGCATAGGACATCTGGTTTAGGCCTGTGATTCTTTTAGTGAGGTATGTCTGCAGCCTTTCTAGTTGTTGCAGATGTCTTGTGAGGTACATAACAAATGGGGCATTGTAGTCTGTACTGGGTCTACTGAGAGATGACTACAGTGGGACAATGGCCTCCTTTTTCCTGGAATTAAAGCCCTTAGTGATGAGGTGTGCCACATAGGTGGGTTTCCTGACTGTTGTGGTGATGTGATTATCAAAGGTGAGACCGCTGTCCACCTGTGTCCCTAAGTCTCTTATCACTCTTTAGGTGTTTAGTGTACTGCCACCTATGTGGTACTTCATGGGCACATGTCCCTTCCCAAAGGGGATACCTATACATTTCTTGGCATTGAGCTTCAGGCCATGGCTCAGGCACCAAGCATCTCTTTCTGTAAGGCCCTTCTGTAGAATGCCACATCATGTGAGGATGCAATATTGGCTCCCAGTTTGCAGTCATCTGCGACCTTTGTTAGCCAGAGTCCCTTAGTGTTGGCCTGTACTTCAGAGAAGTAGATGCCAAACAAGAGTGGTCCCAGGACTGAACCCTGAGGTACTACAAATGTCACTTGTCTGGGGTTGGATTTGGAGTCACCTACTTTTACAGTATGGGTTCTGTCAGTACAGTAGTTGGCAACCCATCAGGTGACATAGGAATTAATGGCCAGCTTGGTATGTTTATCTATGATTCCAGACTGAGGGGTGGTGTTGAAGGCCTTGGAAAGGTCCGGATAGGCTGTGGGAACCACCTTACCCTCATCCACAGCTCTGGAGACTGATTTAAGGATGTCAGTCAGGTTCAGGAGACATGATATGCCCTTCACAAACCCAACCTGGGTGGGGTCCAGTGTTTGCAGGTTGCCAATGTCTTTGTTTATAAGTTCCATGATAATACATTCCATAGCCTTGCAGATCAGGCACGTCACACTGCTGGTGCAGTAGTTCCCAGGATCCAAGTTGGATCCCCCCTTGTGGACTGGGATAATAGTAGCTATGTGCCACACAGTGGGCATGAAGCCTGAGGTGTGGCTATGATTAGACATGACATGTAGGTGAGGGGCCTGTTCATTTTGTAGTTCTCATGGATGCTATTTTCTTAGCTCTGGAGAGTGTGTTTTTTACCTGTATGGCCATTATTACCAGAATCTGGCAATCTTTCACTGTTGAGATGGGCCCCTTAGGGGGTGGGAGGGGGATGCGGTTGGCACTGAATCGATCTACCAGGATATTGGCAATATCCTTGGGATCAGTATATTTAATGCCATCCTGTTGTAGCTCAGAGCAGATCTTAGCATGACATTTAGATTCCTGACATAGCTATGGAATGGCTTGAAGTTGTCTTTGG
Source organism: Protopterus annectens (assembly GCF_019279795.1). Classification (NCBI taxonomy): domain Eukaryota; kingdom Metazoa; phylum Chordata; order Ceratodontiformes; family Protopteridae; genus Protopterus; species Protopterus annectens. Next base: position 1,110,030,741 of record NC_056728.1, on the reverse strand, counting down.
CATATTTGGCTATATTATGTTCGAAGCTAGCTTTGAAGGATTTTATGAGGGATCTCAGCTTCTTACTGAGGCCGGTAAGAGAGTATTTTGCATCCTGGAAATTTCCTCATTTCTGCAACAGTTTCTTCCTTTTGTTGTACAGTTTGTTTACGGCAAGGGACCACCACATTGGCTTCCTTTTCTTGGTGTGGAGTGTCTTGGTGCTATTTGGGATGGCATGATTCATGCATGAGTGGATGTGCTCACACAGTGCCTTAGTGTAAGATTCAGCAGTCATCATTTCAGTTCCCATCTGCATGGGTGTCATGATGTTAGTCACTTCTGACACATGTAGCATGACATTGGCTTTGGAGATGTGTGTTACAGAAGTTTCCTTACTGGGGTGTGGGACAGGGATGTGGATGTTAAGGGTGATTAGCTTATGGACAGACCTGCCCACCGATGGGGTGACCATAGGTGTGGAGCATTGATTTCCAATGTTGGTAATGACCAGGTCTAGGATATTGGTGCGCCTGGTGGGACTATGGGTTACTTGATCCAGGGCTTTGGGAATTATGACTTCCAAGATCTGTTGGGTACACGTGTTGGTACACAAGTAGTTTTCACAGTTAATGGCAGGGTAGTGTAAGTCACCCAGTACTAGGGTGTTTGGTTGTATCATAATATTTCCCAGTATGTTTAAAAATGTGTAGTGGGAATCTTGGGGCATGGTGGAGGATCTGTAGCAAGCTATACAATTTGGATTGCAGTCTTACCTAATGTTAGTTGTGCCAGGAGTATTTCAGATGCATTCTGTTGGGCAAGTAGCCTGGTGGTATGAATATCCTTGGTGAATATGGACACTCCTCCACCTTTAGTGTTTTGGTCCTGGTTTGGTGGCCAACAGGTGTGGTAAGAGCTGTACCAGGTATTGCAGGGGTGTTCTCTGGAGCCTTGGAATAGGTCTCTGTTACTGCACAGATATCGATGTTCTCCATTTTCAGGAGTGCCTAGTGACTGTGAATGGCCACAAAAGCATTGACCTCTACACACACACACAACCAAACACACTCACACAGAGTTTCAGTTACCATGTCTGAGATTAGAACACCTACCTAACTAGTACACCACACTATAGCATTACGCAATTATAGCATGTGCCATGGAGTTTACTGGGCTACTTTTTTCCCAAAGGTATATTTCAAAGTGAATGACATCAGCAGTCCTGCCAAAGTAGGGCAATGGAAATTGTAGCGAGTGTAAATGGCCTCAAAAGCATTGATCCCTACACAGACAAATACACATACAAAGTTTTACAGTTGCCATGTCTGGGAATAGAACTCCTACCTAACTAGTACATCACACTACAGCATTCCACAGTTATAGGATGTGCCACAGAGCTTACTGGGCTACTGCTTCCCCAAAGGTGTATTTTAAAGTGAATGACTTCAGCAGCCCTGCCAAAGTAGTGCAATGAATATTGTAGTGAGTGTGAATGGCCTCAAAAGCATTGATCCCTACAGAGACAAACATACAGAAAGTTTTACAGTTGCCATGTCTGGGAATAGCACCCCTACCTAACTAGTACATCACACTACAGCATTACACAGTTGTAGGACACACCATTGAGCTTACTGGGCTACTCTTTCCCCAAAAGTGTATTTCAAGGTGAATGACATCAGTAGGCTTGCCAAAGTAAGGCAATGGGGAGTGTAGTGACTGTGAATGGCCACAAAGGCATTGATCCCTACACACACACACACACACACACACACACACACACACACACACACACACACACACACACACACACGCACATATGCACACACACACACACACACACACACACACACACACACACACACACACAAACAGTTGCCATGTCTGCGATTAGAGCTCCTTCCTAACTAGTACATCACACTATAGCATTACGCAGTTATAGCACACACCACAGAGGTTATAGGACTACTCCTTCACCAAAGGTGTATTTCAAGGTGAATGACATCAGCAGGCTTGCATTAGTAGGGCAATGGGGAGTGCAGTGTGTGTGCATGAACCATAAACCATTCATCTGGAAGCAGACACACAACACTCAGGCACACACAGGTTTATATTTCACAGGTACTTGTATACAACTGCTAGATGAATACTGACTTGTACAGTCATGTTACACAGTTATCACAAGCACCACAGACACTATAGTGCTGAGGGATACCAGAGGCAAATGTCTACAGTGATTGACATTTGCACATCATGTGGTTTTAGCCAATTGGGTGTGTGCTGGGTGGGACAGGTCTCATGATGGGAGTCTCTTTGTCACTGTTTGTCACTCTCTTCCACACATTTATGTATGTGTAATTTTGGCCTATTATAGTGTGTTGTCCTTGGATATATGTGTGTATTCCTATCCAATGTGTGTGCAAAGCATCATTGGTGTGCAATGTGGAGTGTGCGCACAAACATCTGTGACTGTCAGATATGTATAGTCCACTGTTGTTGCCAGACATCGGCTTCATTCCTGTAAGTGTCAGAGCATGCCCAGTATGACCTTTCAATATTTTGTTGTCAGACATGGGCTTCGTTTATCCAAGTGTGGGAGCATGCCCAGTATGACCTAATGTATTAAATGTGTGAATCCATTCCAGGTAGGTTGTACTCCAGTGCAGGCTTTTGTTTTCTACACCTACAGATAGCAACCTGTTTCTGCAGGATATCTGTAGATCGGTTGACAATATGGGGTCAAGATGGAAGGATAGTGGGTTACTGTAGGTAATTGTCTCTGTGCTGCTTCTGCTACATGGTTTTGGTCTTAGCAGAGATATTCAGACATATGTACTGTTTACACTGTGATTTTTATGTCATCAACTACTGTCAGGTATATATAATTGCTTGCAGTAATTTCCTGGGGAACACAGGTTGAATGCAGCTATGTCCAGCATTGTGGTCTGCAGCCTACATATTCTTGCACAATCATGCCATTCTGGAGGGGAAGCTGCAGACACTTGCTGATGAGTCTGTGTAAATGGTTCAGCACCTTGGTACAGTGGTGGCTGAGGATCCCATGCTTGTGCATCCATCAATGTGACAGTATGGCCATATCCTGCTGTGGCTATACCTCACAGCTGTACATATTTACACAGGTTACCCAGAGGCAGGGCTCATATTTTTGGTCATTACTCCTTCACATTGTGGTTTACAAGCAGGTTTGTAGCCACCCATTCCTGTGTTTGCAGGCAGGGATAGTATGTGCACACGGCTGAGTTTCAGACTTCACACACTTCATGGCGTCCATGCTCTGTTATTCTATCCTCTTCCAAACATTATCTAAACATTATCTGATAAGTTCCATATAGTTATCACTTCATCCCAGAAGTAATTCGGTGTAAGTCCACAGCTCATGCAGTAGGACATGGTGGACATGTTATTGGGATTTGTCCACATGGACTTGCATTTGAGTTCTGTGGACTGTGTTATGTTGTTATTTGGGAGTCCATGACATAACATACATTGCCAGTACGGGTGAGACACAGGCCTTTAGCACAGGACTGTAGGGCATTTGATAGTGATGCAGGCCACCTGTAGCAGGCCATTGCATTGTGTCACTCCTACAGTCCCAGACTGCAAGCCACTATATTCCCCTGGGGTGATAGGGTAGGTGTGCAAGGTGTTAATGTCAATAGTTTCTGTCATTATTGATCCAGTGGTGTGGATGCTGGCAGGGTGTTGCTTACAGCTAGGAACACACCTGCATGGGACACCTCATCAGCATGATGCATTCTGTGGCTATTGCCACACAGAGGTGGGGGTCATATTGTACTCATTCCCAACAGCAGGGATAAGACCTGTGAGGTACCTGTGGGTGATGGTGGGGTGAGCTGGGTGCATGTGTGCTATGGACGCTACTTGCATCTGACTCACAGATATACGTGGGACATTCCACTTATGCTGGCTTGTGCAGTGACATCATCAGTTTCTCAATACTTCATACCTGTGACCTTTGTGGTCTGCCAGTGTTTGGCCAGATGACATTGGTATTCCATACTACAAACCCAACTAATGTGCTGCTAACCTGTATGTACAATTCCAAAGGTGTGTCCATTTGACAGTAACATATTATACACTGTCTGTCTGGGGTACTTTCACCTCTCTACTGTTTGTATGTCTGGGCCCACATTCATGCCATGTCCATCTTTCAGATGGTGTCAGATATTACATCCAATTACTATAGCTTACTGCTGGAATGTGTTTTGCTGGGATGCATTGAGTTTGGCACTGCAGTTGTGAAAACGTGGCCCTGTCATTAGCAGTACTGGCCAATGGCCACCAGGACAAACCTCTCCATGCCTACATGCTGACCACTCTCACACAATATACAACATGCACCAACCTAACACACGCAGCTCTGCATATTGTACACATATTACAATCTATCCTGCTACTTTGGCTGGCTCAGGTAATCTGTGCTCTACTGTTATTATATCTACACATACATGTTACTACATTTCTACATATGATTGTGGGGGGGCACACCTGACAACTGTACACATTTGCTATGACTGTACTGGTATTTCAGATACTCCATTTCATTCTGTATTCTGACCTATCATGCAGACTAGAGACATATCAGTGTACTATACTTTTTATTGACAGGTTTTATTGACTTACATTTCAGTTTCAGACTTCTTACCCTTCAGAACTAACATCCCAGTGCCTGACCTGTTATAGTTTGTCTGTGTAGGTCTGGAGGGGGGCTGTTCTCCATAGCCATCAATCAGAGGCTTTAGCACAGCCTTTCTTTGTGTTTGTCTATGCCTGTCCTGCTGGCTGAGACTGTTTTTTGGATATCTGAGCCTCCCTGACTAGCATGTGTGTGTCTTATGGACACACATTTGGCCCACCACATTTCCTGCAGTGGTTTTTTTCACCTTGTCTAGTAGTGGCTACTATGGTGATACCAATATTTGTTATAGATTTCATGCTGCCACTATAGGTGTCTACTATCTGCTGGCATCCCATTCAGCCACCTGATTCCCTTGCATGCTCACATCCATACCATAGATGCAAGTAACAAAACATACTACTCCATTCAGCAAGTGATAGGGAGAGTGACTTACCTTGTGGCTGTGCTAGTATTGAGGCAGGTGCTGGAGGGCTGACTATGTTTGATGCACATAGTACACCCCCTATACATGGTTAAGCACAAGTAGTGTCATGCTTGGCATCCCTTTTGCTGCATGTGTGAGTCAGAGAGAGGTGTCATTCCCTAGGTTCTTACCATGTCAGTGTATGTGCTATGCATTGCCTCTTTGCCAAGACCTGGACATACTGGGCACACCTCTTTCTGCCTACTGGGGCAGGCTCAGTTTTTTCCTCCTCTGAGTCACTCTGTGCCTGTGCAGGCCTTGGCAATGGAGGGGGGCTGTGCGGCTCTGTCCCATGCTTTTCCTGCTGCAGCTGTTTCTGCAGGATCATAATGTGTAGCATGGCACATACGCAGTGGCGGTTAACTTTAATTAAATACGCTTGCCCTGTGGCAAACCATCATTATGAAAAGTCCAAATCAAGACAAAATAAGTGTAGAAGAATAAAATATTTCTTCTAATTATAATATATTCAGCTTTATTAAAGTACCAAGCAACATGCTGAAAGTATCTATGATGTGATGCCCCCTTAAAAAAAAAAAAGTTTCTTAAAAAAAAACTGCTGTGCCTGCGTTTCACATGGAAAAAATGAAAAGTAAAAAATGAAAAGCAAACCAAGAAAGAGCTCAAGATACATTGCTTAAAGGGTATGGAGGACACATTATGGACCACACACATGATTGGCATTCTGTCAGTGTTTAGTTGTAAAGCCTGTAGGAGAGATGATCGAAGTCTCCAACAAGTGTAATGAGCTTTTAATGGGGAATAATCCTGTCCTTTAATACCCAAGGCTTATACATTATCTAGTCATAACAACAATGCATGGCAGAAAGGCTGCTTTCATTTCAATGTAATAAATCTCAACAGTACTTGCAAAGCTTACTTGCATCTTGATGTCCTTAAGAGCTTTATAAATGGTCTATTATTAAACAGACTTACACTTACACTTGCAGCAGGCACTTGAGAGCATAAATCAAAAATACAAAAACAAAAAAGACAGACAGAAACCAGAGACTAAATCAAAAAATCAAGACAAGATGAAAATACCACTGTAGTATGTCATCCTCCCCCCCCATCCAGATACAACTACTCCTGGCCTTGCCTGGACACATCACACATTGGGGGAGTAAGAGGGGGCACAAGCATGTCAGAATTCTCTCTCTCTGGCTGACTGCTGACTGACTGGCATCTGGACACACCTCTCAACTTCAAGAGCAAAAAAGAGCAAGAAAAAACCATACAGGGATACAGAGAAGTGGGACAAAGGAACAACAATTTTAAGGACAATTTTTAAATAAAATTCTAATAATAATAGAAAGAGAATGAGAATAGGTCTTTTTTAGTATGAATTTCTCTGGGGAAACTCAAATGTGACTCATTCTTCTCTCATCTTTTACTTTAGTCTTCTAATTTGCCAAAAAATTCCAAAACACAATTAATGGAAAAATGGACCAAAAAAAAATATAAAATAGAAATAGACACACAATACAGCAATACAGCTTCAAAGAAGGACACTTTTAATATACCTAAATAGTACTTGAACAGCAAAAACAAAATAAAAGAATTACGTATAAATGCATTTATAACTTTATATAACTTATTTATTTCTTAATTGTAAAATTGTCAGTTTTCCATGTTTTCTGCTTCAAAATTATTATTTTATTAGGGGAAGAGCAAATTTTGAGCCATTTTGGAGGGACAAGGTTGAGGGATTATGCCTAATTTATAAAGCACTTATTTGTATGTACTCTTCCTTGCAACCTGCTCATAACCTGTATCAAGGCCAAATATATATTGGGAAAATATATTGGGTACACAAATAAAAACAGTTGTAAAAAATGCTCTTAGTGTTGAGAACGGCTCTTACTTTAGAGCACATTTTACTATGAAGTCTGAAACTTGTACTATTGACTATGGGACTTCTGGCAAATCATTAGGAATTAAAACTACAAATTTTATGAACAACAAACCAAAAAAAAAGAAGCAAAAAATAAAATATTGCAAAATCTACTATAGTTCTTTGAAAATCTCTTCAGCTGGGCCCCTCTGAGTTGCTGGCCTGTCTGAGAAAATTTGCTGCCCTTCCCCCAACCTGCAGCTCCATTACTAACCATTACTTGGCTATTTCTACTCCATTTACCATAAACACTAACACATTGGAACTTTACTTCAATGATTGATTTCATTTGAAAGTTTTATTTGTTTTTTGTAAGCACAAACATTAAGTGTAAGTACAACAAAAGGCATAGCATTAACAACGAAAAACTTCTAAAAGTCTCACAATGAAACAAAACTCACAAACTTTGAAACCCATGGAAAAAGAAAATAAGATTTGCCACATTCAGATAAATGCATTTTGCCACCCTTGGATAACTATAGGCCCTGAAACATTTTCCATACATGTGCCTTTTGATATACCTCATGACATGTACAATACATCACCTTGTACATTATACAGTAATTTTGTTCCTTGTTTTTTTAAGGTTGTTTTGAAACATTTTGTTAGTAATCAATGAAACAAAATTTGCCCAGTTGACCCAAATTATCAATAAGAATAGAACACGACTAAACTTGCCCATACTTAGACTCTATACACCATTATTATCCAAGTATATACACACCCCCATATCCACCATTTTACAGTAATTCCTACACCATATGTCAGTAACCCATTAAAAATATGCACAATATGCACACCCACCAGTTGGTATTATCATATAATAAATACAATTTACAGCACCTTACAGTAATATATGTGCACACCCAACAGTCCATTCAGTAAATATAGCACTCTACATAGCTGTCAACCTTAGCACAAAAACAAAAATAGGGCGCAATATAATATAGAACACAGTCCAAAAATATAGAAATAATTAAAATACAAAACTTATAAACTTTTAAATTGCTAGAAAAACGTTTTGTTGCTATATGTTTGCTGAAAAAAGAACTTGAAATTCAAAATTCGGGAAAGAAGCAGAAGTTTGAAATACAAAAACAATTCAATGCAGAGACGCAGGGATTAAAACAATTTTCAGCAAAGAACAGCAGCACAGGGACAGCAGATGCATCCACACAAACCAGGGATGGAGAAGGAAACCAACAACACAAACCAGGAGCAGAATCAGAAAACAGAAACCTATAGCACCACAGGCAACAATACCACACCTATAGACCAATTATGCAAATGCAAAAACATTCAGAAAGGAATTATCTAAACCTGAAACCTGTCGATTGAAATCAAAATGATTTTTACCAATTTTCAAACTAGGATTAAAACTGCAATCCAGGGGCCAGAGCAAATTGAACAAATGCACCAGAACAAATCCAATACACCAAATACGATCCCAACCTCCACAGAGAAGCCACCTCAGATCCACATCAAACCAGAAAACACAATCAATCAAACCCAAATACCTAAACACATCAAAACCTGAAGTTATCAACATTCATCAATCAGTCTGAAATTAATTGTCGTCAATTACCTGCGGACAGAACAAAACAATTAATCAAAATGCCTGCGGATTAAATGCCGGTGACAACAGCAGAGATGCACGGGCACACACCAATACAGCAGACAGAAAAAAATCATGGCAAATGCAGACAAAAGCCAACACAAACCAAGAATCAACCAGAAAACCTATACCGGACCCAACATTAAACATCAATGCACCATCAATTTGAGTTGGAACAACAAATAGAAACCGATTTTACTGCGGTACCCAAAAATTCGTCATTCAGCAGGGATTAGGAACAAAATTCGTCCAGCTAAAAATTTTACTGCAGACAAGCTTTGCAAAAACACAGGGCACCATGCAGACCACACAGCCACATTTTGTAAACACATCCTCACACAGAGCCACCACAACCAAGAATCAAAACAATAACCCTACTCACAGAAGACACATTAACCAAGCATCAAACCAGTAAAAATAATATAAAAAGAAACTGAAGTTTACAATTCAAATGCCCATCAAATTTACTGCGGACAGATTCAGAAACCTGAAAGACACAATTCAAATGCCTGTCAAATTTACAACAATATGTAACAAAACACATCACAGTGCAGGCCTTGGGGAACAGCCACACCCAGCAGACTCCACGCCAAGAAACCCAGACAGAAAAGAATCAACACAGAGGGAGGCAGCTGTGAAGCAACACCACTAAAAAGCAAGAATCAAACCAATCAAACCAATAAACATAATTAAACCCTTAATTCTGACATTCACTGCCATATCAAATTTAGACAAAATTTTAATCAACACATAGAAGTCACAGACAATTCAATTTCAACAAGGCCCAGGAAGATGGGAGGAACAGATGCACTTGTACAAAGGGAACAAGAAGATACAAGCCACACAAACAGGAAAGGAAGATAGATCAAGCACAAAGAAGGGGCATAGCCAAGAATCAAACCACCAAACCCTACAGGGGAGACAGGCAACAACCACAAAGAGGGCATATTCACGAAATACAAAGCACATGAACACACATGCTGAACAACATTTACAGATCACAGATCAGAAACACACACAGGTACAAACACAAAATTTTATATAATGGTACAGGGTTCAAACCTGAGACTCTTACCACACCAAACACACAAGCAGGGTTCAACACACACACACACACACACACACACACACACACACGCACACACACACACACACACACACACACACACACACACACACACACACACACACACACCACACACACACACACACACACACACACACACACACACACACACACCACACACACACCACACACACACACACACACACACACACACACACACACACACACACACACACACACACACACACACACACACACACACACACACACACACACACACACACACACACACACACACACACACACACAAACACACACACACATACCCACACACACACTACAGTAACACACACAGTAAGCACCACACACACACTCAGAAGCACAAGCACCATACACACACACCACACCATAACAACACACACACACACACACACACACACACACACCACACACACAACACAACACACACACAACACACACCACTCACCACTCAGTAACAAGCACTCCACACACACACCACACACACACTAAGCACACACCACACACTCCAGTAACAGACACAAGCACCACACACACACAGTAGCCAAACACACACCACACACTCCAGCAACAAGCACACCACACACACCCAGTAACAACAACCACACACACCACCTCAGTAAACAAGCACCACCCAACACACTCACCAACAACACCCCCCTTACACACTAACTCACACACCACACACTCCAGTAACACACTCCATACACACACTCCAACAACAAACACACACCCACACTCAGTAACAACACACCATACACACAGCACCATACAAGCACCATACACACACTCCAGTAACAAGCACCAGTAACAAGCACCACACACACTCCAGTAACAAGTACCATACACAAAACACCATAACAACACTCCAACAACAACAAAGCACCATAAAGCACCATACACAACAATGCAAACTCCACACCATACACAAACTCAGTACACAATACCATACACAGCACAGCGGTAGCAACAAAGCACAGTAACAAAAACCATAACAACTCAGTAACAAGCACCATACACAAACCACACAAACAGCACCAATACAACTCCACAGCAACAATAACTACAACAACCCAGTAAAGCACACACTACACAAACCTCCAGTAAAGCACCATACACAAACCCAGTAACAAGCACCATACACAAAGAAAATAAACTGAATCCAGCGTCAACGCCCCTTACCATACATCCTTCCCAAGTCCTGCACAAGGATCCTCTCATCCATATACATGCTCGATCCCGACATGCCAATACTCCCTTGTCTGTCCTGAGGCAGTCCCTGCTGCGGGATATTGAGCAGTCCGGACGCTGCCTTCTTTCTTGAGGGTCTGACTTGCGCGTGTCTGCGCCTTTTTGTGTCCATCTATGGGGACGGGCCGGTTGTTTGCCCTGCACGATGACAATTTGGATACATGTAGCTGGTGAGTACTGCAAGGCTCCACCAGATATGTCCAGGCACTGGAACCATGACTTGAGCATCCCAAACACACGCTCTATTATGATTCTGATCTGTGCGTGTGCCTCATTATAGAGTTCTTGTTCTGGTGGGTGTGTATTTCTGATGGTTGTCATTAGCCACGGCTCCAGTGCATAACCAGCATCTCCTACTAGGTGGCCATAAGGGATGTCCTCACTGTGGGAGTTGTGATAGCTTCCAGGGCAGCCAGCACACACACATTCATTATAATGTCCTGGGCATCGCACACGACCTGGCAGTTGATGGAGGGGAAGCCCATGTGGTTGATGTAGACCCTACCTCACTCACCGGGTGGTGCTTTGATGTGTATGTCTATGCAGTCTATAGCACCCACTAACTCAGGTATTCTGCTATTTGGTGGAAGAGATGCATATTGCAGGTCAATGCCTCATGGGTGTTTTGGAAATATACGTGCTCACCTGCATGTGCTAACATGGCATCCATTAACTGGTGGAGTACCCTGGATGCTGATGCCTGTGAGATCCCGATGATATCCCCAGTTGGCCTTTGGAAGGTACCTGTGACTAGTATTCTTAGGCCTACACATACCTTGGTATCCACTGAGATGGGTTCCCCTCTGTTGGTACTGTGTGTAAGGCGTGGCCGGCACAGCTCAACAATTTGCTGTAGGAAGTCCCTGTCCACCCTATCTCCAGCTCATGTAGCCCCTGGTAGGTTACCCTGGGTCTGTAAACTCTTCTCCTCACTGTGGGTTGGTTGTCAGCAATCTCATCCTCACCACCCTCTGCCTCTTCCACATGTTGATTTATGAGAGCTAATGCAGGCCCTATCCTTTTGTTGGTTTTGTTAGGTAAAATTTCCCTGCTTGTGTACACTGGTGGTGTAGAGTTTGTGGGAAAAACCAGAGGGAAAGGTGTTTGCATAGTTTATAGTAGTGTGCTTGGCTGGGCTGCTGCCTGTTTAACTGGCTGATCCGGGAACATTTCACCTGCCAGTTATGCTAGCTCTCCTTGATTACCTTCCTACTGCTGTTTTTCCTTCCCATTGCCTTACTGTTTCAGCCCAGGGGCGTGCCGCACAAACACAGTGCTCAGATGTGCACAGAGCTGCCATTTCCTGGTTTACTTTTTTTTTCCATTTAAAACATGGTGTGCGGTGTGCACACCCGCTTGGGCAATGTAAAAAGTGCTTGACAGCTTCAGACACACCCGCTTGCTTAGCTCTGCTAAGCTAAGGGCAAACCCAAGCCACAGGGCTCCAATAAGCTTACAGTATGCCTGCCACACCCCTCTGTGATGTCAGCTAGCTCTTAGGCTTGCATCATGGTCTTCCTGCACTTACATGGTTGGGTGCAGGCTAGCCATGAGGAGGAATCTGGAATTCAGTATCATTCCCTTTATTTGCATAGGATTGCCTACTAATGCCTAGTTACAATTCTGACACTGAGTCTTCCCCCTTGGCAACCAATATTCACTGGCCTTCTTGTCTTCTGCCTGCCATTGACTTTAATGGCAAAATCGTGATTTTGCAGGGAAAGCTTTTTCCAGGGTTTTTCTGTTATTTTCCAGCCGATCCCATTTGCTCGCCGCTGCCCTACGCTTAAACAGCCGAAATTGGCCAAAACAAATAAAAGTTATTTTTGCAACTGTTTTCCATGCCAGTGGCCATATATTTGGCCATTGTCATGCTTTACACATTATATACACCCTTTATTTGGAGCTGTCATGGCTCCATTTTGTAGTTTGCAGAAATGTACTCAAGTTACTAACTGAGTACATTTCTGCAGATTACACTAGTCCTGCATGACTGCTGTCAGCTTCCTGGATCTCAAATTCACCTCATTTGTATGGTTTTCACCTGCAAATAGGGTAATTTGCATGTAGGAGTAGTGCAGGAGTGCTTGTGCATATCCAGGGAGCTTGTACCTGGATCTCTCAATGGTCATATTGCCTCCAGCAGCTCCTGCACTATTCCTGCATGCCGTTCAGAGCTTGCTGAATCCTGGGGTACATTTGTTGATCCCGCAAATGTGCCCACTTAACTTATTTTTTGCATCAGTTCTATACCTCTTGGGAGTAGTATTCTTCCATTAATAACAATTCTATATTTTTATCCCATGTTTTCTCTAGATCCTTTCTCATAGCATTAATTTTTCCCTTATTACATTTGCCTGTATTAGTCAATTTTTTCACATTATCTTTTTCCCTAAAAGGTAACAATAGGTATTTTCTTGTTTTTATACCTTATTTGTCAGCATTTTGCTGATGGTAATTTTTAATCTTTTTGTTAGGTCTTGCTCTTTCAGTGCACATGACTTCCCAGCATTCTATTCCATCATTCTATTTGTTATCATTGTGTCGTGTTAAAAGCTACAAATTAGTTCACATTATATACCATATTTAATTTTCCTTGATTGCAATTTAGATTACCTTGGTAATCATCTACTGAGACAATGATTTGCAATTAAAAAATAACTAACTAAATAAATACATAAATAAATAAATATTCATTTTCATGAGATGAAGTTCAGAAATTATATCCACAATTTTTCCTACAATTTTCAGTTATGATTTCATCATAATTTTTTTCTGCATCTATTTATATTGAAAATGAATGTAGACTCTAGTGACAGAACGCACAATAAAACATGCTAAAATATTAGAAATAATACATGCAAGAAGAAATATAATGCATGGATAATTTTTTTTTTACCTAAAATGTCAACTTCCATGAAAATCCTATGGGGTTTCAAATAATCTGTCAGTCTAAGTTCAGAATTTTCCATCATTTTTCCTGGAAAACTGGAAAATCAGTGTTCCTGATCACCTATATATATTTTCTTGGTGTCTTTTGGTGTATTTACTGCTGTCTTGTGTTCTTATTACATTCTTGGCCATTTCACAGATGCCTATCATCTAAATAATTAAGACAGACATTCCTCAAAAAGCTGCATTTATTCTGCTTACTGGTGTTTTCTTTGTTTTGATCTAATTTCCCATACCTAGTCTGCTGTTCTTGGAATATTTTGCATATTGTGTCATTTACATTCTTTCCTACCGTCGGCCATAGATAAAATGTGTCAAGTCCATCTTTTAATATTACACAGTTACCCAAGACTCTGCCTTCTCAAATTCTAACTGACATGATTTCCTTTTCATTGCATGCTAACCTGTATACTCATGAGATTATTAAAATATCAAGGATTCTAATACTATCTCTCCTAAATCCTAATCCTAAATACTAATATGATTTATATGTCTATATATTTTACTTTTCTAATCTTTTAACTTTACTTATTTTTGCTATTTAAACATTTTTGTCCACTGTCTATATTTGACTGTAAACTGTGGAGATTTTCTCCCTGGGCCTCCACTGAAAATGGGTTCCTTACCCAGTAGACTTTCCCAGTCAACAAATCTCAATAAATATAAATAAATAAATAATATTTAATCAAAAATTAGAGCTAATAAAATACAGTCACTTGTGAACAATTTAAAAATGCCCAAACTTTACCCTCACATGTGCTTTCAAGATCTATGCCTGACTAGGACACCAGAGTGACCATTTACCAAGCTAAGTCTTTGCTCTAAGACCCACAGGTCACTTTCTTGCCTCGCCCTAATGTGTTTGGATAATTTTTATATTATTAAAATAAATACTCCAGTGAAAGGAGACAATGCAGTCTGGTTCCTCTCATTACATTAATGTTATCAGTTGTACTTCCATTTACTTATTTTTTTTTTTTATTTCATAATACATTATTCCAGTCTATCTCCCAAAGTCATCCCCAAAATTCTATACCTCTAAAACTAGATATATAAAAGAAAATTCCACTGAGCCAAAAGCATTTTAATAATAAATTATGTAGTTTTCTATATTGCACAGAGTCAGGGAGACCAAACTGCAACCTAGGCAACTTGACCTTGACTAATGAGATGCCTGGGGGATAGGGAATGCAAAAGTAACTTACAGGCCCGTCTGTTCCAGAAGGGAGAAGAGGGGTCATAAATAATGACGATAGCCCTGTTGGTAATACCAGAGCCATTTATCCTATGCTTATAAATACTAGGGTCCATGCTCCAACAGACATTCCCAGCTGTACTGGTCTTACTTCATTACTTATTGGGTGCTGTGGCTGAGAAAACTGGTATGACATATAAATAAAACATTATGAGTATGACACAATACTGGGACACCTCACTTTCCTGTTAGATAATAGGGATACCACCTGTCCCACTTTACGAGGGACAGTCCCTCTTTGGGTAGTTGTGTCCTGACAAAAAAGTGTAAAAATGGCAAATGTCCTGAGATTTTAGGACAAAATTATTTCCTATAGTTTATGTAATAGTTGCATAAAACAGTTATTCTGTGTCTAAAATACCTAAATGTTATAAGAAACAGAATAAAATGCTACAATAATAAGCTTTTATTTAGGCAAAAAAGTTAAGTTCTATCCTTTGTACTGACCGTGGGTATGCGTCAGCCTGTAAAATCTGATGTTTGTACCAAAAATGTCCCACTTTGGCCATTTGAAAAGGTGGCAACCCTATTAGATAACAGGATTATTTTTTAGATGCACAATAAAAATAAAACTATCAAATCTTACTGTCACATACCATATATCTATTGCACACCTTATGAAAGTCTCTCTACCTAGGTTATATATTACATTTTGCAAGACTTTATTCAATAACCACACCTTTGCTACCTTTATATCCAAATGCATTAATAATGGTTATCTGTAATTTCATGGACACTTTAAATCCTCTATAGCTTTATAAACGTAGTACTTTCTATTGACTTTGTCATTTGTTGATTTCCTTAATTTTCATGAATAAAATTGGCACTTCTCGTACATTTTTGATGTCCACACTTCTAAATTTGTACTTGAAAATGTTCTACTGACATTTTTCTGCAGCTAGGTGAACTACATTATTTTATCTTTTGATGATAGTATCACTTTCATCTTTTCATGTTTGCTAGTGTATAGTTCATTATACATTTAATGTCACATCAATATGGTGGTTACAATAACCCACCATTGGGCTCCCAAATATATGAGGATCAAGGACTGTGGAAGTTAAATCTGCCCACTGCTAACAAATAGGTATGATGGCCACCACAATGATAGACTCTCAAGTCAGACCACTGGCACTCAAGAAGGTTACACTTATCAAGGGTATCAGAACTTGTCAGAGATTTGGGATGCATAGCTACGCTTAAAAAGGCCCTTGTGGTCATTAGCCTAGTAAATACTTATGAACCTATATGCACAAAAGCCTAATTCACTAATAAATTAATCAAATGCAACTTGATCTCAAGGGCAAGCATGGAAACAGTTGCTTTTGCTATGGTTATTTGCTTTCAAGATCCATACCCAGACTAGGACACAACACTGACAACTTTTCCCTAAAACCCCTAGGTCCCATTTTCTCCCCATCCCTGTGAACTTTTGTGCCTACCAGTATCCCTTTTCGCCAGTAACTGTCTTTCAAACAAATTATTACTTTTAATCACACACATGTGCATGCATTTGCAAACATATCCACAATTCTCAGGGAAGTCTGATAGATTTCAGTTGTCCATACCTTTTGCTTATGCAAGGTGTATTTGCCTCTGCCCTAGGTTATTAGGCTAGTGACACACCAGACACCATGTAAATCTTGATCTCTAGCCAGTGCAATTAGAAGACACACCACTATTAATACACTAAGCAATCTGGATTGCAACTGGATACAGGAGCTTGAAAATCTACAGTGCTAAACAATACCCACATCTCAAATAATTTATTTATTTTGTTTTATTTTACATTTATTTACCGGGGAGGTCTGACTGGACAGTGCTGGTCGTTTTCAGTGGAGGCTCAGGAACAAAAGCTCCAGAACAATTGCTAACATACTATACATAAGATATTTACATGAGCATTGTGGTTTAGATATACAGTTATAAAATATATCAGATAATAACATGTGATTGCATAATATATTTACATAAGCATAGTGGTTTAGACATACAATTAAAAGTATAGCAGGTAGTAACATTTGATTGTTGTTCGCACAGAAGATAAGACAAGGAAGGAAAAACGAAAAAAGGAGGAGAATATAGACAAGTTCATATGAGGTGCAGTGACATTTTAAGGGAAAGCTTTTCAACTTAGACTATGGAGAGTTAATGGGTATAGATGGGGCAGTAGGTGGCCGTGAGTTAGTAAGTAACGTGTGATAATATATGGTGCATCTGTGGGAGTTTTAAAGAGGAGGTTGGATAATGGGTAGGGGAAAGGAGTTAGAATATGTCAGCCAGGTGCTAGGCAGTTACAAGTAACGTGTGATAATATATAGTGCATTGTGGGAGTTTTAAAGAGGAGGTTGGATAGTGGGTAGGGGAAAGGAGTTAGAATATGTCAGCCACGTGCTAGGCTGTTGCATGTCCAGGAGTTGTTTAGGTGGGAAATAAGCTGTTGTTTGAAGATGGTTTTGTTAGGCTGTAACCTGATTTGTAATGGTAGGGAGTTCCAAGTCTTGGCAATGTTGCTAGAATACAGGGAGTCACCAGAGCTGTACGATTAGTGCCTTGTTAGTGGATCTAAGTTCTCAGTTACTGGAGTAGAGGATGATCAGGTCTTGTAAGGCTGGAGTTTTGTCAGGTTGTTACAGTATTTGGTGAGCTAGAAGAAGTTGGTTTAGAGCTAAGGGTTAGGGAGTTCAAGCCAGGAAAGCTATTTTAGGGCTTGACAGTGGTGAGTGTGGTAGGAGGAGTATGTGGAGAATTTTGCTACTTTGTTGTAACATACCAATAGTTTGTTTAAATTGCTCTTGTTTAGATTAATTAGGATGGGAGAAGCATACAGTAGGTTAGAGAGAAGATGGGTACAAGCTAGAGTAATTTTACTGTTGCTGGTTAGGAAGATTTTACATTTGTAAAGGGTACAAATTGCTCTTGTTTAGATTAATTAGGATGGGAGAAGCATACAGTAGGGTAGAAAGAAGATGGGTACAAGCTAGGGTAATTTTACTGTTGCTGGTTAAGAAGATTTTACATTTGTAAAGGGTACCTAGTTTTTTGTTGACTTTGGTTATTGTATGAGCTATGTGTTTGTTTTTTTTCAAACCTTTGTTTTATTTTTTGTTGTTACATTAAACAAATTGTAAAATACAATACACAGTAACAGATGATAATACATTGAAAGTAAACCATTTACAAAGTTGGATGAAGCAACTGTTCATTCTAGTAATAGATAAGTATCTTCAAAGTTCGTTTTCTCGGTATGAAGCATGACACAGATGGACAGCAGAGCAAGATGAACAGACATATGAGAAATATGACAATATTAACATTGCTGATGTACAATGTAGCTTTTTGCACCAAGTTAGAATGTAGTAGATAACTATACAGTGTTATAGAATACAGGAAAAACCAACAGAGAAAGAAAAAAAAAACACAGAAAAAAAACAACTTCTATATACAACTATTTACAAATAGTGCTACAATATAATGACAGGATTCTAATTACATTTAACAAAATGTGATAGTTCTCATCTTTGTATGCATTATATACATGTAACTATTAGAGAACACAGTGGAGTAAGACTCTGATGAGGAGGAGACTGGTGGCAATACTGCTAAAGGACAATGAATATAGAAAAAACATTGTTTGCTATGTTAAGATGCAGTCAAGGGTAATACTCCAGAACCTGAGGTATTTCAGGTGCTTATTCACATTGTAAGTGGTTAGTTTATGAGATAAAATATACTTAGATGCCATGTTCTTAAAGTTGTCGCAATCTAGTTTAGACAATCTAACCAGTTCTGTGTAATATAGAGCTTGATTAACATGAAGAGAGCAATCTGTATTCTGAGATCAGTAGAGGTTATGTCCTCATGGCATATATGAAGTATAGAAAATTCCCAGGAGAGAGTGGATTTACCATAACCCATTTTTTTAAGTTTGATCCTTAGGGAATTCCATAAATTCTGAGCATATTTACAGTACCATAGAAAGTGTAGGAGGTCAGAGTTAGCTGTGGGGCAAAAAGTGCAGAAAGGTGAAGTGTTAGGAAAAAAAGAGTTTAAATCTTCTGGAGTATAGTAAGCATTATTATTAATCATTAACTGGGTATATAATAGTTTCTTAAAAGGGGTAAAAGTGTTCATGTGATTAATTGCTTGGGAGAAATGAGCGTATATATTAGTTCTAATTTGTGTGATGTTAAGTATGTTCTATGTATAATAACCATGTGAAAAAATGCCGCCGATATAGTGATAAAGATATTAGTTTTGGAGATGTAAGAATTAGGGGTGAGCAAATTGATGTAACTAAAGAAATTATTTTTTTGAGCTATGATACAGAATTGGGATTGTCTAGACATTGTAAGGCCTTGCTAAGTCTAATTACGATGGCTGCCAAATAAGCAATTACTAGAAAATGGAAATCAACATCTAAACCAACTGTACCAGAAGTAGTGAATATGGTAACTGAGAAAAAACAACTGGAATTGGGATGTTTAGAAAAGGGTAGGAGCAAATTACATACAAAAAAATGGGAATTGTTGGAACAGTACATGCAGAGAAGGAACAAGGTTTAAAAGAAGGCAGGATTTGAATGAGCTATGTAATGTTTGACTGACAATAACTGGATAGATTATAAGAGATGTATAATGTTTACAACTAAAATTATGTCAATATGGTTTGTTTTCATTTATATAAATGCATGATTGTCTATGTCACCCATGACATCTTTATTTAATTATCACGTATGACATAGGCAATCATACATTTATATTTCTTGTTAAAAAAAGATGACATAGTAAGAAAATGAAGCTGGAAAGTTTCAAGCCATGTACTCACAGCACTGGAAGCAGAACTTCAGTGCTCTACACTTAATGCCAGTAATATTATAAGTACAGCTGGAGAAATGGGAATGGGTTGTTGCATGCCTCATTTCACTGATGGTTGTAACCATCAGTAATGCGTTTTCCTGCAAAAGTACACAGAGTGATTGTTAAGTCTTACAGAACCCACAGCATAAGTAATACTTGTGTCATTATCAAGGAGTCGGTTTTGCTGAAGACTGACTGTATTGTACATTAAAAAAAATCAGTTAAAGAGCAGAATAACATTAAAGGAGAGAAAAAAATATAATACCAGAAGACAGATGTGTAAGAAAAAAGTTATACAAAAGTAAGGAATAGAAATTTGGTGATACTTAGCACTACAGAACAGCAAAGTAGGAGAAAAGAACATAAAATAGTTATAAATCAACTGCAACTGATAAAGAAATTCCTACACTATTCACCCCTCAAAATAAAAACTCTTTCCACTGCAGGGACTGGAGAATACAATTATTTTCCAGTCCCCTAATTTTAATGTGACATTATCGTGGAGTTGGGTTTCTAGAAGTGTGGTTTTTCCTGTACTTTAACAAATCACTATATGAGGAGAATAACAAGAAAAGATAGAAAATATAATGTTACAACACATCTGTGCCTCAGAAAAAATAGTTATCCAAAGTTAAGGAATAGAAAGTTGATCATGTTTTGTTGTAAACTTAATTAGAATTAGTAACAGTAAAAAAAGAGCATGGATTTAGTTATAAAACAAATGAAATAAAGTATTCTCTACAACATGCAGGTAAAGAAAAAATAAATAAATAAAAATAAAATCCAGGCACTGGGGAACAAAATTATTCTCAAATCATGTCCTTTCCTGTAGTGGCTGTCACACATGAAAGCACAAGGATCTCTAAGTGCAGTGACAGTTTGGACACCTCAGAAATATTGTGTGGGAGGGTAATGTTAATTCATCTTGGACTACAAAAGGATACTTTGAACAAAAGTCTGCAATTTAGCTACTTTTTTGGTTTCAGCTGTATAACTCCTTACTATTGTGTAAAATAGGATCCGAGTCAAACATAATTGAGGGTCATTCCATGAAAAAGAGTCCTGTTACAGAATGTATGTAAGGTGACAGTGACTGACACCAATCCCATTATATGACTATGGTATGGGAATACTCCAATCCTTATGTCTAGCATGACTCGTATAATGCAGATTTGAAATGGGTTATATGGAAAAGAAAAAAGATTGAAGATAAACAAGATTATGTTGATATGTTAAGCCCCATTGCCCGCCATTTGTGGAAAAATATATTACAATTATATAAGAAGCACTCAGAGTGATTTTGAAGTGCTAAAATAACTCAGAAAACAAAGAGTGAAAAATAGATATTTTTTTTTAGTTCTAAGGTAGAGTTTTCCTTTAAGAACTAATGGAAGGTAGGACAAACCTAGGTGCAGCCAATTTCTTCTGAGTGACAGTGAACTTGCTTCATTTTCTGGGACCTCTATTCTTCCTGTCAGGGACCAGTGAACTGTCTGGTAGTGACCACCTTCCACACTGTGGTGAATGAGTAATTAGGGCATATAAGCTAAGCAATGACTGCTTTTATTTTGCTGCTAATAGCAGGAAAAGTGTCAAGACTTGCTTTAATGGAATCAAAAATATGTTATAAGTTAACGCTTTCTTTTAAGGTGCTAGGTTATTTATTTTATTATCCACAGCCTTAATGACTGTGGTGAGATGCCTGAATTACTAATGTAATTTGTAAACTGTTGAAGTGATTCAGTAAACAGATAACAAGTCTGGAGGGCATGTAGTGGGGATGCTCAGCACATGGTGAGATATGTTGTTTACATCGGGATGTTTACATTAATAATCCTCACTGATTTTTTTCTTAATGTCAAGGACATAAATACAATTTTTTACTTTTTTTTTGCTCTAAGAATTCATCTACAGCTTTGCTGATTCACTGCCATCAAACAACAGACTAGACTGTAAGGTGACATGTAAGCTAAAATGGCATAATTTATGTTATGGGGTATGCAGATCTTGTAGAAGAAACATTATATTTTAGGTCTAGTGCCAAGTTACCCTCTATGCTACACTACCTGACCTTATGTTGCATTTGTTTTTCTGCATTTATTACTAATACAACCTACCTCCACCCATCAAGAGAATAAATCTAGCTATCTTGGTACAACAATTGAGCTATCTCACAAAGACATGAAATAAAAGCTCTTCTGTTTAAATATTACATATCAGAAACATCAGTCTACACAACATCTCTTCTCAACAACACACATTACTCAGTATTAAAAACTAATTGCTCCAGCAAAAATCATTTGACTCTTTCTTTGTGTTTTATTTGTAATTATGCAGTCATAAATTAAGTTCATTTTGTATTACTATATGCATACAATTGTTTGCCTGTCTGTCTGTCTGTCTGTCTGTCTGTCTGATTTATATATGACCATTCTGATATACAGCCCAATAGACACAAATCAGTGGTGCAGCTGTAAGTACCATCAATTTATACAAACATGTCAGCAAACCAACTTACCTACAGCATGTCTTTGAGATGTGGGAGGAATGCGGAGCATCCTGTGTTACCCAACATGGACACAGACAGAATGTCCAGACTCTACACAGATGGCACTCTAGTAAAGAAATGCAGAATAATGTGCTGAGAGGCAGCAATCCCAATCACTGCAGTGAACTGGTGAACCTCCAAAATTTGCAGACGATACACAGATAGTGCTCCAGTCAAGAACTGCAGACTAATGTGCTGAAAGGCCAGCACTCACCTTCATATATCTCAGGAAGAAAAGCACGTCAGGCCTGGTACGATTTTTTTTGGTACTCATGTAATCATAATGGTTTGCCTTAAAGGAATTGAGGTATCATTCAGTTTTATAAGTAATATAAGATTATTACAGATATGGGGGAAACACTAAGCAATAAATCTGTACCGCCAGCATATCTTTCTTATTTGTTGATGGATATTCAAGTCTTTAGTTTGAGTGTGGAGCCATTTGTTTTGTGGAGATATAAGGAATCAAGGAGAGCTGGGTCCTTAAAAGCATAAAATGCTACGCATAAATCACTGTGCAGAAGTCTATAAGAAACACATTTAGGGAAAGACCTTAGAGCATGTCATGGCCACTGAGGGTCCTTAGTCTGGTGATCTTTTTAGTTAAGAAACTCTGGGATCCTTATAGATGTGATATTTTTGGATAGATCTGTATTAAAACTTCTTTTGACCTGCATAATAAATATTTCATTACTAGTTGAATTAGATATAAGGATTTGCTGACTACTACTGTTACATGGTGGTCAAGGATAAAGAGATGTCTACACAGGTACCAAGACCGCTAGTGACCGCATCAGTCTAATGTAGAGGTCTATTTTGTAAGCTACTGTCAAGATTTGTTTATTAAATGTAACAATAGTACATTCCTTTGCATTTAATTTATTAGTGCTTATTAAGTGGATATTTAAGCATTGCATTTAACGTCAAGTAGTTGAGTAATTGCAAAACCTATGTTGATTCAATAAAAGCTATTATATCACGTCTATGTTCCATTGTCATTGTGTTGAAAAATTATATACAAATACATTTGTATAGTTCAAGGATACTACCACCATGCAGTAATACATACTCTGCTAGACCTAATGTATACAATTCCCTCCCTTCCAGTATAACTGAAGCATAGCCTAAAACTGATCCATTTGTACTTGTACTGTATATGGACTCAAACAGCATATTCTAACTCAGCATAATACTAAATTATTAATAATAATTTGTTAGTACAGCATATGAGTTCATCATTTGTACATAGCAGCAGGAGAATGTGACTTCAGATAACAAATGCTTTTCTGTGTGAACTTTTGTTTGCTGTGTAAACTAATGTTACCTTTATCTGCTTGTAAAAAACATCTGGTGGCCTACTTTATATTTTGATTGACAAATCCTTTCTGCCTGCCTGAGTGGCATAACCAGTTTAAAGGAGTGCCCATGGAATGCAAAGGCCTACATGTCAACCAGAAACAGAGTGAAATCACACTGTGCTACACTGCTTCCTTCATGAATGAGCATATGACCACATGCTTTAGGATGTTTACACATATGCTTATGCGATAGTAATCACTGGTGAAGGGCATCTGCTAAAGCACCATTTATGGTTGCAAAAAACAGGTGTCCAGAGAGAAAGGTTTCTAAGAAAAATATTCTGTACATGAACTTGAGTTAAAAATTGTTAGAAAAAAAGAAAGCTTGATATATTATGAAATATAACCCCTTAAATATCAGGTGACTTAATTATCAAAATAATATGAAAATGGTGCCTGTATGATTTTAATGTTTTACTGCTGTAGGCTGTTTCTAAGAAATTGCTCAAGGTATTGTACATGGTAAGGTGCTTTATCTTGCTATATGGGAAATTAAATTGTACAGTTAAATGTGATTTATAATGCTTAGTTATTAAAATTGATTAATGTAAATAATTTATGTGTAGATTCGTAGTACTTTTTGGTTTACATGGACAGCGGATTTATAAATATCATGAACTCTTATTTTCTTTAATTTTATTGAATTGAATTGCTAAAGTGCTACAAGAATTAGATTTTTTTAAGTGACACTGTTGTTTAACTTCTCTGTATGGAATAAGTTGTTACTTCTCTGAATACCAGTGTGGGCTGACCTGTCAAAGTTTATTATCCATATATATTGTGGTTATTTATTTATTTATTTTTTTGTGTGGTAAAATTATTTTACATTTTTCCTGCATCCTCAGATTCCTCAATTGGAGCTGTTAGAATTGTCTGATATGATCTTCCTGTCTTGGCTCTACTGATTGTCACTGAAGAAGTGACACCCCGACCCCATGTGCAAAAATGGTTAAAAAAAAGGTTGTGGGTGTGGATGGATTTTCCTCCTGCCATGAATCCATGTTGCCTAGAAAGTACCCCAATATCTTCAAGATATTCTAAAGTCATGATTACTTGGATTTGTTTAGTTATCTGTAGAAATTCCATAATTTTACCAATTGATGTCAAACTGACAGGTCAATAGTTTCCAGCCTCTCTTTTATTCCCTTTCTTATGAAGTAGGATCAGTCATATCTGCCCACTTCTACTACTCAGATTCATGGCAGAGACCTTCAAAATTCACACCAGATGCTCCAAAATGATAACATGCAAAATATGACAGTAAACAAAATCACAGGCTAGTGCTTATGCTGTACAAACTTCTTATACATCAAAACACTGCATATGTTAACATTAGAAATTGCGTGTATTTTTCCATAAAAGTGAGTATTTCTACCTTGCAAAAATGTCAGACTCCTACAATGCCAAATGACACAAAGAACTTCAACATGGGGTGGGGAGCTGTAAGTTCTTAAACTCTGAATTACAGCCTAAGGCAGTCAAGTGGTATAAAGCTGTGCAGAAAAATTACAGTTATTAAACCATAGCCTGTCAATGATGTTCCAGAGATAACTGTGCTACACAGAGAATAGAATGGTGACCAGATGCCAGAGTGAAAAAGTGGGATTATAACTCAGGCCAACTGGTAAAGAATACCATTTGTAAGACCATATGAAGGGTGCTGCTCATCAGTCCCCCTCATGCTCCCAACCCACTTTCAGTACTACGGCTTTGACTAGTTACATTTATTCCAATAAATTAGGCCCAGATTGTTTCTCAGTAGGAACAGTGTTATTATTCTCTCTAAAAGCTGCAATTACTCTAGATGTGAAATCTCCCACTATAGTATTATAACATTAAGTCTGTATAATTAAAAAGCATGCTGCTTGATAGCAATCAGAATGTAGTGAGTACATCTCTAATATACTGAGCTCATGTACAATTAAAAAGAAAAGGAAAATTAACAACCACGACACAAATGCATAAGACAAACATCTTTTTTTTAAACCACTAACGGATGTGTGCCATTCACAGCAGAAAAAACTGTTTAGACAACTTGCTTGCAGGTCATTTTCCTTGCTGTCTTGCACTGCATTTCTGTCTTTAGCTTCAACAAGATTTGAACTTAAGATGCTATTTCAGCCGACGGAGCTCTCTTAGGATGGGCTCATAAATATGCTCATTGCCACACGTCTGCCAAGCAAGTGAATGAACAGAACTCCAAGCAGTTCTGTTGGTATTAAAAACATACTGTCTTCTGTTTTCATACACTACATGACTTAGACCAGATACTGAACAGTAAAACATTGTTGGTATGGTATGATATTATGCTCCATTGATGTTTCTGTACGTGTGAATTGCTCTGTATTTTCTTTTTCATTAGTCTCACCAACCTTGCCTGATTGTCTGTTTTACACAGACACACACACGCACACACAGGCACACATGCACACACACGCACACAAACACATGCACAACACACAGCGGCAGCATAGGAATCATATTTAAAGAGGACAGTTGGTGTGAAATATTTATGTATAGCACCCAACGTCTATTCTGAATCCTCAGACTGTCAGAGTGGAATAACAGTACACAGTAAAAATAATTAAATTCCTCCTGTCATATCTGGTTACATGATACAGCACAATGCAGTTAAAATTATCTTTCACTTAAGCTTATAGCTGTAAACATAATCTCCATAATCTCTAACTAGGTGTAGGCTAGATGATGTAACATATGTCAAGGCAGCTGGGCCTTGTGTATTGTAAATAAAGCTACCACACTGCAGGATCACCCTGTGCAGAATTTGCACTCAAACCTAGTAGTACCAAGGGCTAGATTACATCGAGATTGGGGTAGCTTAGTGGAGGGCCTCTACCACATCCCAACAGTATAACATCATACATTACATGACTCAGTGCTACACCATTGCAGCAAGTGAGGGACACCAACTACACCAGAAGCAGGTAATGAGATTCATGTCCATTTAATGTTAATGCTCATTATTTTTGATTCTTGGGAAAAATGACTGACAAACCTAGAGAATAACTTTCTAGAACACATGAAGCCTAACATCCCAACATAGCCATCTAAATATTAGCCATAATGCTGCATGAACAATTCTCATACGTGTACTATAAGGTATGATTGTATAACAGGTAGAGTACTGTAAGGCTGTGTTCCATAAACACTGTTTGACTAAAAAAATGTTTTGAGCTTTCTTCAGGTTACAGAGCACACACAGCACACGTTTAAGGTCTTATCAATCCCATAACTAAATCATAAGTACCTCAGTACAGCTCTACCTGTATGTAGCAACTGGTATAGCAAGCATTTTGGCTGCATACCAGTTAGTACCTGTAGGACCAGTTCTGCCTTAGGTACACCTGTAGTTATGATGTACAGACCCATTAACTTTAATGGGCAACCATATTACTTAGAAGTTTTATATTTTCTTTCAGCGCTAGTGTAAAATTTCTAAGTCTTGTGGTGTAGTGGATCAATTCTTGTTTTTGAATTAAGTATAAGCCTTTGAAAAGCCTCATTAGCCTACATAGGCTGAGTCATCATAGAGCTCTTTTTTGAATTGGTTGAGTAGTTACCACTTGGCATACCATGTAACTCCTTTTGGAATCCTACTGCACCTACTGCAGGTGTCACAGTGGGTATGTATCTTTCTGATCATGGACATCTCTCATGAGGAAAAGGCAGACACATGGTCTGCATCTCTTCTTCACTGGTAGCAGCTGATAGCTGAAGATATGCACTGTCATTTGCATGAAACCAAGTGAGTCAGGAAGATAAAAAAATATGTAATTAGCTATACAGTACAGTGTATTATAACATTCCACAGTGTGCAGTATATATATCTTAGTAACCCTTGATGCTGCTCTGGACATCTAGGTTTGTGATATCCCAGACCATTTAGTGAAGGTATCTAAACAGTTGCAATATTCTTGCCACATTTGCACTATTTTGTGTTTTTATCACTTTGGTTTACTTGTATGAAGCAATGTTGAACTGGTCTGATTGCTGTACTTAGTTAAAAAAAATGCAAAACAAACAAACAAAAAAAAGATGGTTAATGCCATCACAGTGTGCTGTCACTGGTACATTTTTATAACACAGATATTCACAGTAGCTGAAAAATACCTTTCATAAATCCATTTCAGTTAAACCTTTCTAGAAGCAGACATGAAAATCCTCTGCCATTGATAAAGCTGTACATTTACAATGCCAGCTTAGTACAAAATGCTGTACAAACACATGCTGAACACAGATATGCGCTCACAATATACCTGCATGTGACTGTCATTGTACAAATCTAAACACCTATAGTACTGCATAGTGCATTAACAATAATACTCACTTTTGGTGAAGGAAAGATCATAAGGGTCTAGGTTCTATCCCTGTTCCAGCTACCTGGATTCTTGTTGTAGGACTGTCACTGCAGTGAGCATTATGGGGGTGATGAATTCCTGAGGTGCCATCCTTCAAGTGAGATGCCCAAGTTAGCTGAGATGTATAAAAAAGATCCCATGTAACTTACTGAAAAGACTATTGGAACTTTCCGAGTTTCCTGCTCAAAATTCTCTCATCTTTCATCTGTCCTGAAAATAGGCACATACCTAATGTGGCTAACTTAATCAACAAAAAAAGAAACTACATATGTTAGATACTAATACTGTTATTTCTAACAAGAAGTACTAAATCAGTCTACATCTACAAATAAAAAAAACTATTAATACTAAAATCCAATGAATGCATTAAAACATATATTTAAAAATCAGGAATCACATAGTAATGGTATTGCTATACACCAGTCATTTTATTCAGTCTTGGTATGCATCACTTTATATTTCTTTGCTCTTTTCTATGTGCCTGTAAACATTTCCACTAGCCTTCCTCTCTGAAATAGCTGTCCTTTACTCAACTTCAGCCTTTCCTTGTCCGAATGCTTGTTCTACTGCATTCTGCTTTTTTTGGCATTGTTCCTTCCTCTCATGCTTCCATGATTGCTTGTATTTCCTAAATGGTATATTTTTCCATAATTCTGATAGCTAGGCAATCATAGTTTTTTCTTGTTTTGATTTATATAGTTGTTTTAAACAAAGGCTTGTGGTACTTTTGTTGTTTCCTTTTGTTCTTTTATATCAGTTTCCTGAATATTAACTAGACCCCCTATAAGCATATTGTCAACTGTCCAGATTTTCTCAGAATGCTCAGATTTTTGCCTCATATTTTTGTCCTGTTCTTCATAAAATGTGTGGTTTTCTGGCAAATAATTGAGACTTGAAGGCACAAAATAATGACATGCATTTAAATTTCAGATGGAAAATGCACACTAACCCAAAACCTGCTTTTTTAGCAAATTCCTAAATTTGTAAGAGCAATATTTTAAATCCGTTCTTGATTTTGGGCCTTTAGTCCCCCATTATGTTTAGCTTTGTCCACATTTCTTGCACTTAAATGTTGAGAGGAATGGATGAGATTAGTCCTATTTTCAAAAGTCTGCCCACCTGAAATTTAAAACCATCACTGAGCAGGAGGACAGTTAAAAGGAGGGCAGCTAGATAAATAATTCTGCTCATCTTCCATTCATAAAGTAAGAGAAGGGATAGTTACTAAATCTAGCCTGCAGTAAAGTTTATAGTAAGGGACTAATTTCAGTTCTTTCACAGAAAGCAGAATCTTGAAAAAAAATAAACATAACAATATGCAACTCTGTGGCATATTACCAGATTTTTCTGAGATATAAAAGGGCAAGTGGTAATACCATTGTCTATTTTTTTAATAAGTCATGGCCTGGTATCAATGTACTTGAGCAAAATCATTATAAAATCATTACAATATGGCAATATACAAAATCACACTCTAGGATTTATGCTGCACAAATGTCTTAGACATCAAAACACTGCATATGTTAACATTAGAAATCGCACATTGTTTTTCCACAAATACGAGTATTTCTACCCCTGTCTAAAAGTCAAGCTCCTACAATGCCAAAGGACGCAAACAACTTCAACATGGGGGGGAGAGATGTAAGTCCTTAAACTCTGAATTACAATCTAAGGCAGTCAAGTGCTATGAAGCTGTGCAACAAAAATTATAGTTATTAAAGCATAGCCTGTCAATGATCTGCCTGAGATAACTGAGCTATACAGAGAATAGAATGGTGACCAGAAGCCAGAGTGAAAAAATCAGGATTAGTACCCAGGCCAAGTGGTAAAGAATTCAATTTGTAAGACCATATGAAGAGTGCTGCTCATCAGCCCCCCTCATGCTCCCAACCCACTTTCAGTACTACAGCTTTGATTAGCTACATTTATCGTGTAAGGTTCTATTATACCTATAAAGTTTGCTGTTCAAATACCACCTGATCCACCCATTATTACATTATGGTCATAACCTGAGCTCTATTGATACTTAACAAGTGAAACACTTTTATGAATCATTCATAGGCATGATGGCAGACTAAAACCTACAGGGAAAATCTATTTAGTAAGATATTCAAAACCTGCTTTCTTACATAGCTTTTCCCTGCTGTGCTGTGTTATGATGTCATGTAGCACAGCCCAGTGCAGCAACCTTTGCCTTGCTGTTATGTTTTAGATTAGATCAGGGGCAGTATTCTCTAGTTATATTAGGAAAACTTAGGTTTTAGATAGAGTTTTTCTAAGATGATGAACTTCTATCCTACAGTTTAATTTTATACTTCTAGTAATTGAATTCTGGTGTTTACTGAAAATGATTAATTTACATTCTTGTAATTATTTTACTTATTATTAAATGTTTTTAATTACTTTACATTGTGGCTGGAGAATCAATGTGTTCTTTATAGATTAGAGAGTGTTTATACCTGTTTGATACTCCCCAGGTCACCTCTAATGGCTGGCTGCTTCTGGTCATAGCTAGCATTTATTTTGATATTTAATTTTTAATAATTGATCACCATTTAAAGGGTATGTAGACCTTTCAGACTCTGGTGGCAGCATTACCATTTGTACTGGGGAGGGGACACAACTGGAAATCTGCGTCAGGCTTCCTATAAATGTTTGAGTGTGTGAGATTTACATTTATTTTGAGGGTAAGTCAGAGGTCTTTAACTGTAACATATTGCTCTGGAGTGTATGATAAGGGATTACATTTCTGGTGGACAGAGGTATATAGTCTAGTCCCAGAAAAATAGAGCATGTTCCTTTTGTGCTCTTAAGGGAAATTGTGGAATTTTACTCTTGTGTGCTCTGTGCTCTGGTGTTTTCTGTGACACTCCCACACTGAAGTCAGTGGTGAGGACTGAGGCTCCTTAATTACTGACCCAGGTTATAAGTGGGGTATGTCACATTATTGTTGGCAGTCTGTTGGGATATTAGCCGGACATCACAGTCATGAGTCACTTGAATTGTGTCTATTAGTAACCTATCAATACAGTGTCAGCTGTTCTATAAAAAGTCCTTCAGTTTATTTAACCCTTAACTTCAAGTTGCAGAAATGAACATTATTTTGCTATCCTAATTCATTTATCTATAAAACAGTTTCACTCGCAAGTATACGTTTAAAAGATATATTCTTGAGGTTTGCATATCTTAAGTCTGTATATGAAGTTTTGTTATTTCGCACTCTCTCTCTCTCTCTCTTTTATTTTTCCTTTGTTGCTTTCTTTTGTTGGCAGAAAGTATTTCTGCAAAAATAGTCCTGTACCTCTGTAATCAGAGGTGACACTGTTTTCCTCTGATATCTTCATCTAGTTCCCTGTTTCTTTGTCTCAACAATCATGTCACAGCTGTTTTCTTGGAGCAAGCATAAACACTTTTGGTATTACAGTCTATAAATATTTATTTCTGTAGATATCTCTGCAAGTGGTAGAACTAATTTGAGCTGTTATATTATCACATTTATTCTGAAAGTCTAAAAGTCTAGGGATATCAAAGTAAAATAGAGTAAAATCATTTTGTGCATTTGTCTCAGCTCCAAAGATTGCATAGCTCTTGTCTTGTAACATCTATATATATATATATATATATATATATATATATATATATATATATATATATATATATATATATATATATCCAAAAATATTTCATCAAGTAATTCTTATGAAATTGTCCTTCTTGCCAAACCTGTCAGGTATACTTATCTTGTTGGAATGAGATTTAAGTCATCTCTCACTTCACTTTCTGTATGGAAATTGGTTAGCTGGTATGTAGATCTCATTATTTATTTATTTTTCCTTGCTCAAATATTAATGATGCAACCATCTGCACAATGGTAAAACTGTTATCTAAACTTTTCTTTTATTTGTCAATTTACATGAGTTCAGATGCTACTGATACTTTATTTAGATGCATGTATCATTGTTACTGCATACAGTTCTGTACCAGGACTTAAAATGCAGGATGCTGCTAACCCTTTATATGATAATTACAGCTAATTTTATTTTACTGAATTTATGAAGCAGATCACCTCTTCTACTGAAAACTAGCTTCATAAGTCCATTGCTTCCTAGAGGCCTAGAGTTCATCTAAGATTATTCAGTGCCTACAGATTTTTTTTTGAATGCAGTCACTGACCCAATTTTCTTTTTCTGAGTTTTAAAGAGATATGCAAGGTGCAGTGAAGACATCAGAAGACATAATGGAACTTTTCTCTTTGAGCCTCCACTGAAAATGGGTTTCTGACCTTGTTGGGCTTTCCCAGTAACCAAATGTCAAATAAATAAATAAAATCTCATGTAGTTTTTCTCCTGTGACACATCCCCCTATGTTTCTTGGATGAGCTCCCAGCAGTAAGAAATCATTATACCCCCTGCTAATTATATATACAAACTCCAAGATCACACTAGAGTGATGAAATGGGCACATTTCTCTATCCCCACTGTGCTGCGATCTCCAAGCAGAACATCGACCTCACAGCAGTGAATGCACACTAGCATTTGCTGTTGTGGAGTGGACTGTTTTTGGTTCAGCCTTCCGTCAACTGGAAACTAGCCTTTTGATTATCCCAGTTCGACTGAATGTCATCTGAAATTTTGATAGTAAACCTTATATATATATATATATATATATATATATATATATATATATATATATATATATATATATACATACACACCAAGAGAGAGAGAGAGAGGCAGATATAGATATATGCATGTACTTCAGATGATCAAATTTCAGAACATCAAACATCATAAAGTTGAAGACCAGATGATCGAAGTTCTGAAACACTGAACATCAAATAAAAAAGTCTAAAAAGATAGAACATCTTATTTTACTTTTTTGCAGAAGGGCAATCCCCCCTCCACTCCCCACACCCCCTGCTGCATAAATATACCAACTCCAAGATCATACTACAGTGACAAAAAATGGTAAAGTTCCCATTCTGCGCTGTACAGTAATCTACATTCAGAAAGTTAAATGTTTCAGAACATCAGTTATTTGGTCATTGACCATATGATGTTTGATGTTCTGAAACTTTGATCAGCAGTAGACAGATGAGACCACAGCTGTGTCTCTTGTGAGTCAGACAGAAAATAGAACAGGTCAATTAAGGATTCACACATAAGATAGAACAGGTCAGTTAAGGTTAATCATCTGTGAACTGAGGGGGTAGAGCTAGGAACTAAACTTTCTATTTAAGGGGTAAAATAAAACATTTCAAAGCTTCACTGGAAAGTCTCACCCAGACTCTGCCACAGCTTGCTGTGAGGGAAAGGTTAGTTTGCTTTTGATATTTGTACTTTGTATTACTTTATTGCCTTTTTTCTATTTTGTATGCTGTGATTTGATTTCTTTACACTGTGTTTCATTTGTATTTTGCTTTTAATTGCATATTAAACCTTGAAAAGTGACCACAGCTATGTCTTTGGTGAGTCAGACAGAAATTAGAACAGGTCAGTTAAGCAGTCACACAGAAGTTAGAACAGGTCAGTTAAGGTTGATCATCTATGAACTGAGGGAGAGGAGCTAGGAACTAAACCTTCGTTTTAAGGGGGAAAATAAAACATTTCAAATCTTTACTGGAAAAAGCTCACAAAGACTCTGCCACAGCTTTCTGTGAGGGAAAGGTTAATTTGCTTTTGATTTTTTTTACTTTGTGTTACTTTATTGCCTTTTTCTATTTTGTATGCTGTGATTTGTTTTTTTTTACACTGTGTTTTATTTGTATTCTGCTTTTAATTGCATATTAAAACTTGAAAAGCGACCACAGCTTTCTCTTGTGTCAGTCAGAGTTTTTTCACCCTCCCACTTGTTACTGTTGTGTTCTTAGACACCACTGTCTTTCACGTTGCCTGCCCCTTATGTTAATTTGACCATATATCTCCTTCCTTCTCTCCTTTCACTGGCTGGTGTGAGTAAGCACAAAATTATCATTTTGTTAAATCACTCTCCTTCAACTATTTAAATTTTGTGGTCATCCCACTGTATTCCAAAGTACCAGACTACAGAAGTGCCCACCCCTTTTCAATCTGTCTTGCTCTTTTAAAAATAGTGGCTTTCCACTTAGACAGCTAAAACTTAATATACCCACTTTCATATCTAACTGCTTTGTGCACACTGTGGTGTTTGGGATAAACCATTTTTTCATCTTACCTTTAAACATCTATTGCAAGACCATGAGTTACTGGAGAGCCCACATTCTGCCTCTCAGTAATCATTTTGGGATTGGTGCTTCTGATTTCTCCTGATGAGAGAAGGAGTACAGGGGTAGTATTCCCTGGAGACTGAGTTGCACCACAAAGCCTAATAACTGTTTTATAGGTGAACAGCTTGGAATCTGTGCTTATATTCTGTTCCTGGTGAGAAAAGGAGCAGAGTGCATTGATTCCTGACTGTTTCTGGTTGGAGAGTGAGTGTCTGTGCTTAATGTTCCTGACTGGTCTGATTGCTATTCAAGGTATCTACCAGGAAAAATGCTACAAGCCAACAGATGCTTGCATCATTTGGGACAAGACTGTGGATCACCAAACAGGCTGTAGCCTGCTTCTCTTCTTGGGATTGGTGCTAACATTTTGCTTCTGGTGAGAGAAGAAGCAAAGGAGCATTGTATCCCAACAGAGTAAAGTTTTGTTGACACCAGCATTAGTAGTAGCCAGTCAGTAGTCATTCATGCAACTCACCTCTTTTCATCATTCTCGACAAGCTAATTCTTTGTTTTCAGTAAGTACTGCTTGATTTGTTACTAACTTCAGAATATATGCCTAAATACTTCATCCTTAAATTTTCAGGGTCTACGTATTAGTTTCCCCTCAAGAGTTTGGCAGTGTTCTGTACAGATTCAGACACCTTGAGTGACATTTTTCCTGTAAAAGCAAAACTGAAATTTCTTCAATAACGAGTTCCACCCAGGACAACTAGTTTGCAGTGACAAGCTCTGTCCACATAGCTGCAAATCGGATACTAACAGTTATTGATATTCCCACTCTAACTGTCTAATCAATAAAAAAGGGTCTGTTCCCATAGATATGAACTTTCCTTCTATCTTTGTTATCAGCTTGGTGGATATGAGCATCCTGAGGCAATGTAGAAATTGCATCAGGTTTACTTTCAACCAGTTAATTCTCGAACAGACTGATATGGGATGTGACAGATGTATTTACACAATGTCACTGGAGGAAAAGCTCTCAAATGAAAGCACCCATCATGTAAATTCAAAGCAGACATATCGACCCTCATATGCTGAGGCACTTATATGCAACCTTCCTAAACCAGATGAAGTACACATATCAAATACCCTCAGCAGCCCAAAATGAACTCTTTCAAAACAACACCCACATCAACACATAGAGCCACATCTCATGAACCCTCTACCTCTAAGCCCATAAGGCAAACCACAATACAGTCCAACATTCTAGTCTTTGGATACTCCATCATGAGACACACTGATGTCCCTCTCACCAGGCCGAGTAAGGCGGAAATTACGGTCAGTTGCTTATCAGGGGCTAGGATCTGCCACATTATGCATGCACTCAGGTCATTGGACCACAATTACTAATATGACTTAGTCATAGTCCATGTAGGAGTAAATGACCTGATATGTACCTCCCTAAACTATATGAATAGAGACATCATGGAGCTCTTGGAATATGTGTTTCAGGTTGGTATGAACATTGAGAAGCATTTTACCTTCTCCAAGGATGATGCCACAATACAAACAAAAGATGATTGACTTTAATACTTGGCTTAGTTTCTGGTGTCATTATAAGTGGGTGCAATATTTGTCAGCATGGAAGGAGATGGTCAACAGACCATGCTGCTTTGCCAGGGATGGTCTGTACCTGTCCCCTCTATGCTTTTGAATATTAGCTAAAACATTGTCTTCCCCCATACTGCCTTTTGTTAGGCAATGCCAAATTGAAATTACTTCTGACATAGCAAATCAAAACCAAGAAACTCTAAAGACATTACTGCTCAAGGCTAGGAGTCTAAACAGAAAACTCCACTCCCGAGAACCCGTCTTTATTGTAGAGAATGCTGATGTCTGTGCAGTCACTGAAACATGGTTTAAAGCTGCAGAGAGTACACCAAAATTTCAATATTATAATGCCTTCCACACATTTAGGCCAGCTATTTCACAGGCAGGGACTAAAGGTGGAGGTGTCTCTATTTGCATTAAAATAAAATATACTTCAAGGTTGGTCAAACAGGACAATGCACTTGAGCTGCTCCATGTTCAAATCACCATAGGAAAATCCAATACCACTTCCTTGCAAGCTATAGTTCCCCCTGTATGACCCAGGAACCCATACCATGCATTTAAACTTATTAGAAACACTAACCATCCAACCCAATACCATATTCATGGGTTACTTTAATTACCCCCACTATTAACTGGGAATCCTATATAACATCAAACATACATGCACAGAGATTCTTGGATTTTGTAAACACAAGCTCTCTGCGCCAGACAATCAGTACACAAACCAGGTGTGCAACCATACTGGATCACTAATATGGGAGACTGCTGCACACCCCCTACTGTAATGGCTTTCCTGATAAGGGCAGATCACAAAATAGTCTCCTCTGAAGTTAAAATAAAACCTGGACCCCCCAGCTAAACCTGGAATATTCAGGAACTATTCTAAGGTTAACCTCCTGCTATTAAGTGAGAACCTGGCAAAATGTCATGCCCCCATAAACCCTGTGAACACTGCTGCCTATGCAGAACTGTTCACAGAAACCATGTTCTAGCAAGTTAATAGCTATACAGAGGCAGCTGTACCCACCAGGAAGAAATGCAGAACTAACTCAGAAAACAAGCCACCCTGGTGGATTCACAAAATCAACAGGCTGTATAACAGGAGGAAGAAAATCATGGCAAAAATTAGGAGGTGCAGCACCCAGCAGGATAAAAGCACACACAAACTAAACAAACAACTCAGAGGACAAATAAAGCCTACCAAAGCCAATAAGTTTGGCCTCCTAGGCCAAGGACAACCACAAAGCATTCTTTAGCTATGTCCACAATCTCAAAGGCAATATACAAAGGTGTACAGAGCTCATTGTAAATGGAGCCACCTATACTGAGCCAGAAGATATAGCAAACTTCCTGGCTCAGAAATTCAGCTCCAACTTTACCCTTCTCTCCTCCTCAACCTTCCCTCAGGAAATATCATCAAATATAACTCCACCTATTGTCACTAGGGAACAGGTCCTTAATGCTCTCTCTAAGATCAAGAACACTGCATCAATGGGCCCAAACAATATCCCACATTGCCTTCTAAATAGCATGAAAGATGACCTATCAGGGCCTCTGAAGTTACTATTTAACTGTAGCCTCAAAACAGGCTTAGTGCCTCATGAATAGAGAAAGGCAGCAGTCATTCTTCTGCACAAAGGTGGGCCATCTACATACCCTGGAAACTACAGACCCATAAGTCTCAGTAGTCTTATATATAAAGCCATGGAAAGAATTATCATGGCGATGAACAGCAGAGATATAGTAAACCTCCAGATACTGGACCCAATCCAGTGTGGTTTCGTCAAGGGCAGATCATGCCTACTCAGCCTGGTGAGCTTCTTTGAGAAGGTCACCAAAGCAGCGGATGAGGACAGAATAGTTCACACAGCCTATCTTGACCTGGCCAAGCCATTTAACACAATACCCCACTCCAGCATTGTTGACAAACCCAATAGGTTAGGTACAAATCCATATGTCACCCAGTGGATAGCCATCTGGGTTACAGACAGGACCCAGGAAGTTAGAAGTGGGGAGTCCACTTCTACAAAGAGGTCAGTCACAAGTGGAGCCCCTCAAGGATCAGTCGTTGGACCGTTCCTTTTTGATATTTCCTTCATAGAAGTCAAGGTTAATGTCAGTGTGGTCTCTGGCTAGCTAAATTTGCAGATGATTGCAAATTAGAAGCTGTCATTGAATTTCACACTGATGCAAATGGTCTCCAGGAGGGGCTAACAGAGACAAGCAACTAGCATCAGAGCCATAGGCTAAAACTAAATGCCAAGAAATGCATAATAGTACCCTTTGGGAAGTCATCCATCCCTGGTAACTATCATATTGACAACACACCCCTTAGAGCTGACCGTGTAGCCAGGGACTTAGGGACACATATAGATAGCAATGACTTTCACCATCATGTGTCTACAGTGGTGAGAAAATCATTCTGTGGTGCACAGGTTATAAACAAAAGTATGGCATCTAAGTCCAAGGAAGTCATTGTTCCACTGTATTTGGCATTCATCACACCTATCATTGAGTACAATGCCCCCTTTGGTATGTACCAAACCAGGCATACCCGACAATTGGAGTGCCCACAGAGGTTCTTCACTAAAGTAATGCAGGGTGTAAATAAAATGTCCAATGCAGACCATCTCAAGGCCTTATCCCTGTATTATGTCTCCTACAGGCTTTTGAGGGGAGATCTATGCCTGGTATACAGGGCATTGTCAGACCATACTCTAATGGACCCCCTGCATATCCATTAAACACACAGCACCAGAATTACCTGTTCTAAAGACTTGAACCTTACCTGTGATATAAATAGGACCTTAGGACCTTATGGAGTGATAGGTATGTATCCCAGAGACTACCCAGTCTATGAAACAGGCTCCCCATCCATGTGAAGCAGAGTTCCTCCCTCACCCAATTCAAGTGCAACTTGGACAATTGGATGGGAAACCAGAACTTCATCCCTGGTTTGGCATCTATGTCTCTAATGGACACAGGTAACCTGTAAATGGTTCATCTCCCAGGCCTATGCTTACACTTATCAAGGGTATCAGAACTTATGAGACATTTGGGATGCATGGCTAGGCTAAAAACACCCTTGTGATGAACTCTCTCTCTCTCTCTCTATATATATATATAATACTCAGGATGGTCCAAAGTATATTAAATAGTTATTTTCCCTTTCTGTGGCAGTCTTATACATATTTCATTGTTTCTCTGCTGTGTGCCTTCTTGTTACCCAACAGATAGAATGCAGTTGTTCAACATTAATTATTACTTCAGCACAATCTGCTCTTTTAAGCAGTCTTGCAGTTTTAGTCTCAAAGATATATACAGCCAGTCTGTACAATCTCCTATCTTCAGAGAACCGAATTATATATTAAAGAGCATCCTATCATTATATGGGAACATAACAGGAATTTGATGGTAATTTGTCCAATAAATAATGCTGGAAAACAATATTGTCACATTAACTTTGTATTTTCACCCAGTGCTGAATGACAGTGGAATTAGTATACAGTAGTTTGAGGGGGTCTATATTACATCACCGAACACTTAAAAATGCGAACGGTGATTAATCGACCCTATGTAAGTGAAAGATTACAATGTTGAACTGTCAGAACAGCAATTTTTTTCCCAAGGGAAAGAAAAATCACTGTTCCAACAAAAAAAAAAAAAGAAAACACTTTAAACATTACATTAAGAGGGGGGCTTCACCCCCACACCTCCAATGTGGGGTGCTGTACTCCCCACACACCCCGCATATAAATATACAAACTCCAAGATCGCACTACAGTGCCAAAAATGGCAAAGTAACAAAGCGGCCAAGCAAATTCTTTCCCAGGGAAAGAATTCGCTTAAAAGCCACTTCGATGTTTTGCCATTTCAGTCTTTTAAGTTCGACCAAGATGCATTCGAAAGAATGCGTCTTCGGTCTTGTAATAAGAACCCGTTTGAGATGGGTAGGGATCTCTTCCACATGGGGGTACAGAAGGCTTGCCCCATGTAAAAAAGATGCTATTTTATGATTAACTGAACATGGATTTCAGCTGTATTTCTAAATGGCATTGTACATCAGAAATTTTCTTTAATGAATCATCATAATTCCCATTATTCTACCAACTTCCCCAATGAAGGTGTAGGCAATTCATCACCCCTCCCACACACACACACACACACACACACACACACACACACACACACACACACACACACACACATACACACACACTCACACACACACACACACACACACACACACTCATGTAAAAGAATTAATAGGCATTTCCTAGTCTGATTATTTATTATACAAAGTTCATGCATAAACAAAATACAGTGCTAGCTCTACTTTATATGTTGCTGAAAGAAAATGCACTATAATAATGGAAATGAGTTAAATATTCTCAGAAAACATTACTCAATGCTAACTTGTGATATGTGTTGCAACACAGTGACTGAGTATTAACCAGTATTTCTTGTAATTT
Organism: Protopterus annectens; assembly: GCF_019279795.1. Taxonomy (NCBI): domain Eukaryota; kingdom Metazoa; phylum Chordata; order Ceratodontiformes; family Protopteridae; genus Protopterus; species Protopterus annectens. The sequence goes on along the minus strand of NC_056728.1, from coordinate 1,109,990,132 downwards.
TGCAGCAAATGGCATTAGGGAAGTTTCAACATATCATGGCATTAAGGGAATGAAAGACGAGTTGCATATGCACCAAAAAATGTCGTCTGTTGAGAAAAAGTATGCTCAAATGAAAAAGAAAGCACTTGCATTAATTTTTGGAGTAAAGGTATTCCATCACTACATCTGCAGTAAAAATAAAAATTGGTTACTGCCATAAACTGTTATTAACTTTGTACAGTGAACATAAGAGTTTTCCTGCAATCGCAGCAGCAAAAATTCAGACATGGCTAATACTATTTTCAACCAATGACAATCAAATTCAGAGGTTTCAAGAGTCATGATAATGTAGACTGCCTGTCTAGAGCTCCATCATACAAAAATTTTAATAGTGTTACAAAAGAAATCATAAAATAGGTAGGTAGATTGCTTCACGAATGCTTAGGACATTCCAGTTAAAGCAGATTAGATAACACAACTACCTAAGACTAACCAAGAACTGTCATAAATGCTTACTGTTGTAGTTGAAATTTAGCCTCTACAACCGATGATGGTGAGAATATTTTGTAAAAGAAGACTGGAATTTTCAATGCAAAAACATTGCCCCTTAGGTGTCACTCAAGTAATGTTCCATAGAAAGTGAGAAAGGCTGCAGAAACAGTTATTGATGTTAACAGTTAACAATGTAAGCAGGTAGCTTACATCCTTCTAGGTTGGGAACTTCTGATTGAGGGCTCAGTGTCTGTTATTCTAAAAGTGTATTAATTCTGGTTTAAGCACTTGGGCTTTCAGGCCAGTTATTTTACATTAAGAGGGTTCGTGGTCTGCACTCTTGTGGGAGGAGAGGCTGGACTCTGCCCTTCTGAGCTGGGAATTTCTGGTTAAAGGCTTATAGTGCATGCATATCTGAACTGCTTCTTACTGAAGTTGGTGCGCCTTGTTTGCTGTGTCATAGACTGGATTCGGGCCTGCTGGATCTAGCTTTGTTTGTGTAACTTGAGCACTAATCCAGGCATTCTCTAAAGTATTCAACTGTATTTATTACTGCTTGGTAGTAACTTGATTAAAGTGTAGCTATCATTCTAAATCTTTTGGATTAAGCACTTGGGCTTCAGACCAGTTGTTTTACATTAGGAAGGTTTGTGGCATGCACTGTGGTGGCAGGACAGGTAGCTTTCATCCTTCTAACTTGGGAACTGCTGATTGAGAGCCCAGTGTCTGTTATTCTTAAAGTGTATTAGTTCTGGTTTAAGCACTTGGGCTTCAGGCCAGTTATTTTACATTAAGAAGGTTCGTGGTCTGCACTCTTGTGGGAGAAGAGGCTGGACTCTGCCCTTCTGAGCTGGGAATTTCTGGTTAAAGGTTTATAGTGCCTGAATATATGAACTGTATCTTACTGAAATTGGTACACCTTGTTTGCTGTAGCATAGACTAGATCCAGGCCTGCTGAATCTAGCTTTGTTTATATGCTTGTTGTTTGTTTGCTTGTTATTTCCCTGGAATGCTAATTCCACCTAATATGCGGCTTCTCAGCGCTTCTGTGGATCACTAGTGGTATCTGCATTGCTTACTGCACTTATTTCCTTGTTTCACTTGAAAGAAAGTTACTGTTTGTCATTTTTGCATTTAAGTTACCTGTAACACATTGCACTTAAGTTACCTGGCACTTGCTCACTAAAGCAATTATATAAGTCAGCACTAAAAATTAAAAGCACTACACCCTCACTCCCCACTGGCCCTTGTTTTCAATTATAAAGGAATTCCCAATATTATTCTAGCATGTCCAAAGGTCAGTTGTCAATCTCCTCTCCGGTCCAGCTGGTGAATCTGGGAATCTTGAGGCAATGTTACAACTGCCTCATGTACACAGACAACTCTCTCCTCCTCCCAACAAATTCCAACACGTGAGAGATGCAACAATATAGCCAAACTGGAGGCTAAGCTCTCTCAACTCTGTACTGGCATAACCAGTCAGGAGGAGAAGGAAACCACACTCACTACAATTCCAGTCTCACATAGACCTACCATGACAGCAAACCAAATACATAATCACACAAAAACATACTCGGAGGCTCTAAATAAAGATCTGCCTAAGCAGCAGAGACCTCCAAAGCAGACACCCAAGCAACCGCTACCCCAAAACAAAACACGTGCAACACATATCTCACAAAGCCAGTGTGCCAAACAGTCACAGCCCTTAAGACTAAACAACACACCTGATACACTCGTAATAGGTGACTCTATCGTCAGGCACACTGACGTCCCGCTCACCAGGCTGAACAAGGAGAGGGTCACGGTGAGCAGCCTGTCGGGCGCTAGGATCCGCCACATAACACAAGCACTCAGGTCACTCCAAGGCAAGTACAAATATGACTCAGTCATTGTCCATGCTGGTGTGAATGACCTGAGATGTACCTCCCTGGACTACATGAAAAGAGACATAGAGGAGCTCTCTGAGCATGTAGCCCAGGCCGGTATGACCCTGACCTTGAGTAGCATCTTACCCTCACCAAGAATGATGCCACAATATGAAGACAAGATGATCAATTTCAACAATTGGCTTAAGTACTGGTGTCATTCAAAGGGGATCCAATGCCTGTCAGCTTGGGATGATATGCTCGACAAGCCACGATGCTTCGCTAGGGATGGCTTGCACCTGTCACCCCTGGGCTTTCGGATATTGGAAAAGGCTCTTGCTACCCCCATAGTGCCTTTTTTAGGCAAGGCTCAAAAGACAAACCCACCTCCATAGGTATCACAAGGGATAAGAAACTAAGAGTAATGCTACTCAACGCCAGAAGTCTAAACCTCAAGATGCATGCACTCAAAACTCTCCTTAGCATGGAGAACATCGATATCTGTGCAGTAACAGAAACCTGGCTCAGGGCTCCCGAGAGCACCCCACCACTACCAGGTTATACCTCATACCATGCTTTTCGGCCCCAAAACTTGGACCGAACCACAAAATGAGGGGGAGTATCGATATTCATCAAAGATACCCACACCTCCAGGTTGGTGGCAAAGCACAAAGCATCAGAGACTATCCATGTGCAACTAACAGTGGGTAAAACTGCCTTCCAGTTTATAGCCTGCTACAGACCACCCTCCCAAACTCCAAACCCAGGAACCCCACTCGGCCTTCCTGAGAACACTGGAAAATATGAAGGTCTCTCCAAACACCATTATATTGGGCGACTTCAACTACCCAAACATAGACTGGGAGCATTACTCTAGCTCCAACACCCTAGCCCAAAGGTTCCTAGAATTTATAAACTCAAATGCTATGGAACAACTTGTTACCACTCCCACAAGAGGGGAAAACATACTGGACCTGATCATCACCAACATGGGGACTCTATGCTCCACACCAGAAGTGTATCCCTCACTGGTAAGATCAGACCATAAACTAATCTCACTGGATAATCACATCCCGACCCCACCCCCTGCCCAGAAAACCACAGTGAAAATCTTCTCTAAAGCAAATTTCACACTCCTCAAAACTGAGGTGGAATCCTTCAAAGCCCCCAGGCCTGTGGAAAATACGGCCCAGACCACAGAATCCTTTATAAACGCATTCTATGAACACCTTCAGGAATGCATGGATCATGCGATCCCAAATAAAACCAAGACCCAATCCTCCAAAGGCAGACGTCCTGTCTGGTGGAGCCCAGCCATAAACAAACTACACAACAGAAGGAGGAAGCTACTAAATGATAGAGGAAAATCCCGAAAAGGGAAGGCATGACTGATCAGTATTAGCAAAAAACTACGGGCACTCATAAAATTGTCTAAGGCCAGCTTCAAGAGAAAAATTGCACAGGACACTAAGGATAATCACAAGGCTTTCTTTAGTTATGTTAGGAACCTGGGTGGGAATTCCCAGATATGCTCAGAATTAGTCCAAAATGAAAAAAATACACCGAACCCACAGACATTGCCAACATCCTAGCTGACAGGTTCAGTGCAAACTCCCCCCCCCCACCAAAAGGGCAAATATCTATCTCAGCAGAGTGCTGCCCCCCTGACATCTCAGATGCTCAGTTAAGAGCCACCCTCTCCAAAGCAAAAAACACAGCATCAATGGGACCAGACGGTGTCCCGGGCTGTGTCCTACATGAACTCCTAGAAGAGCTAAACCCAAACATAAAACTACTGTTCAATCTCAGCCTTACTACAGGATATGTGCCCAAAGAGTGGCGTACAGCAACAGTGGTCCCTCTCCATAAAGGTGGTGCCTCAACGGATCCTGGAAACTATCGCCACATAAGCCTGACTAGCTTGGTCTGCAAAGCTATGGAAAGGATCATCATGGACCTCATAAATAACGATATTGGGGACCTACAGACACTGGATCCTACCCAGTTCGGCTTTGTTAAGGGCAGATCCTGCCTCTTAAACCTGGTTGATTTCTTTGAAACAGTCACCAAGGCCATTGACGAGGAGAAGGTGGTCCACACAGCCTACCTGGACCTCGCAAAAGCCTTCAATACAATACCCCACTCGGGCATTATAGATAAGCTCACCAGCTTAAATGTAAACCCCTATGTCACTAGATGGATTACAAACTTGCTCAAGGACAGAACCCACATGGTTAGAATTGCTGGAGCCATGTCAGACTCCAAACCAGTTACAAGTGGTGTCCCACAAGGCTCAGTCCTGGGACCTCTCTTGTTCGGTATATATTTCTCGGAGGTACAGGCCAACACGGAAGGACTGTGGCTGACCAAGTTCGCAGATGACTGCAAACTGGGCTCCATAATCGACTCTCCAGCCGACACAAGCATCCTCTAAAAGGGCCTCATAGAAACAGACAACTGGTGCCAGAGCCATGGCCTCAAGCTAAACGCCAAAAAGTGTATAGTCATCCCCTTTGGCAAAAACAAAGTGCCCACAAATTACCACATAGGTGATAATCCGTTAAGTACAGAAGAAGTAATTAGGGACCTGGGGACCCAAGTTGATAGCAATCTCTCATTTGACAACCACGTGGCCAAAGTGGTTAGAAAAACATTTTATATAGCCCACCTAATCATGAAGGGATTCACATCTAGATCAGGGGAGGTCATTGTGCCTCTTTACTCATCCCTCATCAGGCCCATAATTGAGTACAATGCCCCTTTTGGGATGTACCTTACCAGACACCTGCAGCAACTGGAAAGACCCCAAAAGTACCTCACCAAGAGGATCAAAGGGCTCAAACAGATGACATATGCTGCCCGGTTAAAGAAACTCCAGCTCTACTCAGTGGTATACCGCCTGTTCAGAGGTGATCTGTGCCTGATGTATAAAGCCATGTCCAACCCGGAATTAATGGATATGCTGCACCTCAGAAAATCCAAATCCCATCAAGCTACGCACTTGAGAGACTTAAACCTCAGCACTGAAATAAATAGGACATGCTGGAGGGACAGATTCATAACCCAGAGGCTCCCTTCACTCTGGAATAAAATCCCAGTCCAGGTTAGGCAGAGTCCCTCATTGACTCTCTTCAAGAGGAATCTTGATGAGTGGATGGGAGATCATAGGTTTACCCCGGGTATCACTTCTGTGTCACTGTTAGATAGAGGCACAGTATACTAACCTTGAAAAAGGGCATAGCAAAATAAATTTAAAATGGGTGGCGAAAGCCATACACATTCTGGCTAGGCTTATAAATGCCCTAGGGCAGATAGCCTAGTATGAACCTATGAACCTATGAACTCCATGCAGGCTACCCTTGCATTGTTAGAATAAAGGCACTATCTAGAAAAAAAGATAAGCTGTTGCCCAAGCTTGATGAAAGATTAAAGATATTGTATGTATAAAGTATGTGTGCCATGTCAGGAGGAAGAGAAGATGCCCTGACAAGTACCATTATATCCATATGAATTCCAGGTGGATAAAGGAAAAATATTACACACTGATTTTACAGAGCTACTTAAAAATAATATATTATTTATAGTAGTGGCTGCATGTTCATTATGGATAGAAGTATTATGTAGACTTGAAATTACATGTCAGACTACCATTAGTCATTTAAGGAGACTTCACTTATAGTTTATCAGAACTTATTGCCACCACAACAGAACCCAATTTACTTCAAAAGACTTGTGTTGACTTGATAAGAACAAAGGGAATAATTTGGTCCATTATTCTGTCGGTGCACCCAGCAACAATTGGTTTAGCTGAAAGGTTTATATAAACATCCAATACAAATCTTAAGAAATTGTCTATTGAGAATAAAATGTTCACTTTTTCTGCGACATTGCATAATAATTTTAAATTGTATAACAGGTCAGACAACTGCAGAACTGTTCTCGAGTAGTAGACATATCATAACCAGGCTAGATTTGATACAAGTAAGTTTGAGTCGGACTGTTTGGAAGAAGCAATATTTGCAAAAGTTCCAGTGAGACTAACATGTAAGTGACAGGGACAGATCTTTCAATGAAAAAATGTTTCATTGTACCTTCAGGATACCTTAGATGGAAATTCAGAGTAGTTTCCGTGAATTTTTGTTGTAAAAAACAGGACTAGTTTTAATCAAAGTTCAAGGAACTTATTCATGCATTTCTATTTCATCTGAAACCTAAACCTCTAATGACAAAGGATACTAACACAGTTAAGGGAGTTAACCCAAAGTTTTGAGTAGTGACTATGTTGATGTTCCAAATGAGAATAATTCAGTTTTTGTCTCCTGTTTGTTCTCTGATTCTATAGAAGAGATGGTCACACATATTAATGATAAGTTTATTGTGCATGTGAGCCATGAAACAGTGCTAAAATGAAAAAAAAACTACAAGGGATTACATTTACATGCACACCTCAGCATTTGACCTATGTCTAATGAAATTGATGGAAATGGCCCTGACTGTATGCATAAATGGAAGTACTTGTGCTTTAGCATTTTATAATCTACCAATTCACTGTACAGTATCTATGGAACATGAAATGCCATTTACTCCAGAAAATGCTAATTAGTGTAATCTAAATGGGAAAGGGAGTAATGAAATATATTGTAAGGTGAGCCCACTCAAACCTGTTTACAATGACCGCACGTGTTCATAGTGCTTTATATAAGATCAGTATTTGCTTGGACATAAAATGGCCTTAAGCTGTCCTCTTGGTTTCTTTTGAGTTTATTCAAAGTATATAATGCTTCATGATCTCTAAAGAAAGAGAAAAAAAGGAAGCTTCCCAAGATGCATCAATCAAGATTGCTTGTACAAGAATAATCAGGTGATGCCAGTGATCCTGGCTAATGACACATATGTATGAATGAATGGATAACCTCTCTACAATGCATTGATTATATGTCTTCAGTGACCCTGATTAATAACATAACATGATGGAATGAGACCTGTTTCTGTCATTTTAGTCAAATGTATCAATGGTCCTTCCAAGTTATAGAACATGGAAGAGTTGTGTAGCATTGTGGAGATAAACTCCAAATCAAAACCTTATTAATTGAATAATCATGGTGCTTTGTGAGCTAAACATAAAAAACATTTCTGGAATTCAGAGGTGTGACAAATACAAAGGTGATAGCTTTGCCTTTGGCTGCACACCTCATTGTAGATGATTTAAAACATCATTGTTGCTGTAGTCTCCTGAAAGTCTATTTCCTGTTAGAATAAGATTGTTTGTTGAGAAGATGTGCGTTACTGTTTTTTTAATTATCTTTTTTTATTGAAATTTCTCCCATAGTGATAAATATAAAGCACAACTTATAGGTGGGACTTTACAAATTTAGTTAAGCAGTTTCTGTCCCTCCCACCACTATTCCTTCATGGTGGAGGAAAAAAATGGGCCATTTTCATATATCCCATGTGCCTCTGGTTTAAAGTATTACGCAGTGAAAACTCCAGATTGGCTACATTTTTTCTTATAGTTTTTACTAATCCATTTGCCTGTGTGCATTTTTATTCTTTGGTTTGGATGTTAGTTGGGATGTTTTGTAGACATATTAATGGTTATGTACATCAGCTGGGTTATAGGCCCTGTGTTTCTAAATTATAGCCAAACATTCCACTTATGTTCTGCTGACAAGGTCATACGAAGGCTGAAACATGCATGTCCAGGGCTAGTGGTGTTTGGCTTTATTGGCCTGAAAGTATCCACAAAGGCTTAAAAAGAAAAAGTAAAAAGTCACGCACATTCATAAGCCATATTGCTGAAATACTTGATGTCCTTAAGGAGTCATTTGCATATATCCCATGGGCCTCTCTTACAGGAGGTTTAAGGTATCACACAGTGAAAACTCTAGCTTGGCTAGTTTTTTTCTTTTAGTCTTACTAATATACATTGAAAAATATAATTCTTAATCCAGGTCAAAATTTTCAAAAGAGCTAAACAAATTGAAGAGAAACCACAATTTTTTATAGGTAAACAAAATGTTTCATCTAAAGGATAGTTCCAAACTTCCACTATAAATATTTTTGTGATAAGAATGGCAATAATGATGTAACTTACAAGTTGAGCATATTTTCTATCAATTTTACAGAGACTCTGAAAAGACCCTTTTGATATAGATTCAGTGGGTCTATATTAGAATATCAAAGTTTTAAAACATCGAATGTTCTAATATCAACACCAAAACAGTAAACTCTGAAAATAGCGAAGCTGCAGAACACCAAATTTTTTCCTTGGGAAAAAATTCAGTTGGCTGTTTCTGTGGCTTCGCAATTTTCAGCACTATGGTGGAAAGTTACAAGTCAGGTTCAGGTAAGTGTGCAATTGTGCGGATGTTAGGGTTAGAGCGCGGGTTAGGTGAGTTAGGGTTAGGGTGCGGGTGAGGTGAGTGTGCGATAGTAACAGACTTTAGGGTTAGGGTGGGGTGGGTGAGTTAGGGTTAGGGTGCGGGTCAGGTAAGCATGCGATAATGACGGACTTTAGAGTTAAGGTTTGGGTTAAGGTAAGTCGATAGATAGTAGTGTATGTACTGTTTAGTGTAGGGTTAGATGTAGGAAGTGTATGTGTGTGGATTACTGTATTTTTTGGTGTGTATGTGTGGTGTGTGTGTTTCTCAGAACAGCAAAATTTTTCCCAGGGAAAAAATTTGCTGTTCTGAGCTTTCAATGATATCATATTTCAAGATTCCAAGGTCAAGCTTATGGTGTTTAATGTTTGGGAATTTCGATAATATGATATAGACCCAGATTCAGTTGTCTTACTTTCCCAATATTGGTAGATTCTTGAGTATGACCACCAACCATGTATCTTAGTCTGGCCACAATCATATGAGCATAGTTTTGTAGAATACTTCCTTCCATTTCCATTCTGTAACAAAAAAAAGATAAGCTAATAGGAAAAAATGCTGGATAGTTCTATTGAATAAATGAATTTGAGATGCATATGATGTCTAGATTTTATTGTATTCCTTAAATTAAATTTCTCTGAAATATATTTATTCCATTCTTAGAGAATTTTGAATGCCTGTATTATATGAGTTTGATGTCAATTTTATTAATTTTGCTAATGCTTTCTAGGAACTATATTTTACATCAATCAAAGAATATAAATAAGAAATGTTTTGTATAATATTACTATACTATATATAATTCGTAAATTAAAGAGGTTATGGACATAAGTTAAATTAGCCAATTTCTCCATGAGCAGAGATGAAAGGTCTTAAATAAGAAAACTACTTAATTCTGCATCTATATTACAAGATCGAATGCTTAGGTGATTGAAAACCTAAACATTGAACTTGTAATATCAAACCCAAAAATGTCGAACGGTGCAAAAAAACACATTGGCCAGCCACAGGAAAAAAATAACTTTACACCCAAACTAAGTGGGGGGCTGTGCCCCCACACACCCCCAACTAAATATACCAACTTCGAGATCTCTCTGCAGTAGACAAAATGGCAAAATCTGGTGAACGGCCAAGGGAAATCTTTCCCTGTGTTAAATCGGCTGTTCACTGTTTTTTGCTTTCAATATTACAAGTTCAATGTTTAGGTGTTTGATCAACTAAGCATCCCATCTTGTAATATAGACCCTTAATTCTAATTTATTTCCTATTCAAGTTTCAAGTTGGATGGTAACCAACTTGAATAGGGTAAATAATGCCAGGAAAATTTGATTTGCTTTACAAATCTCCCTATATCACTTTAACAGGGCTTGATGTCTCTGAAAGTGTGTTTCTTCTGATATATTGGAATCAAATGTATCTATCCATTTGGATAGATGTAATTGTCAAACAAAAGTGATTACCCATGAAATAAGTGTTTCTAAGTCATCAATCCAGTTAATGAAATCAATTAGAAATTGAATAATAGTAGAGAGTTCAGGGTCCTTAAGATTATAGCCCAAACTGTTTTAGTAGTGTTAAAATATTCCATGGAAATTTTTGGTGCCACCCCTCCATAAAAAAATTGATCCATAATCTTTTAATTTTTTTATAAAAATCAGATAATATGGGGGTTATTATACTCTGAAAAAAGACCTATGTGGGAAAATTTTAAGATTAAAAGGGTTTGTCCTGCCTGCAAAATACATGTTTATATAACTCTAGCAATTTAATACATTATTTGTTTTTTTTTTTTCATGAGTGATTTTTGACTGTTCTTCTGCTCCATGACAACAAAAAATTGCAAAGTTATATCCCAGAAATTTGATTTTTTTTACCACCATAACTAGATAACAACCTAATTACAGGGATAATAAAAATAAACATTTTGATTAGTTGAAATGAATCATATAGCCAGGACACTCATTAATTTGTTGAAAGAATACTAATAGAGTTAGAAGAAATTTGTTAAAAGTTAGAGTCATTTGTTAAAAGTAGTAGTATATCATATGCCAAACAAATTATAGGGTGATTTCTAACCATGATAGGTCTTAATAATCGATTTTGTGAAATAGATAATAGTATTAGACTTACTGCTAATAATAATAGAGTTGAGGAGAGTAGACACCCTTGAGGTATACTGAGTATTAATTTCTTAATCTAATCAATGGTATGTAAGCAATATCTTGTGTGGAAGAATAATCAAATTATGTTAATTTGATGGATGATTTAAAAGATGAATGATTAGAAACAAGTACTGTCTCTTTAAAGTCTCAGGTGCATTATGTCCATCTAAAGAATGGAATGTTATATCAGAATTCAATTTTTGAGAAATTTTTGGTTGAGAAAAAATAGTTGAATTGCTTGTAGATGATGAATTGGAGTAGACATTTTCTTTCCTGGGATAAGACCAAATTGGTTGATGTGCAAGAGGGAAGAAACTTTTGTCATTAAAATCTGATTACATATTTTTGTTATAACTTAATGTCTGAGTTGAGTAAAATGATGTGTCAATAATTTAACAGATTTGTACCATCAGTATTAGATTGGCAAATCATAATTAGTTTGGCTAGGGAGGAAAAATTAATTATGGACATGATTAGATTTAGAAAGATTAATTATTAGGTTACGAATGTTTGGTGAAAGAACATTTTCAAAATATCTGTAAAATTCTGAAGGCAAAGAGTCAGACCCTGGAGCTTTTTCATTAGGAAGAGACTGAATAGTTTATTTTATTAGTTCAATTATAATTTCATAACAGATGGGATGCAACTGAAAAGGATATTATCTTACAAATAAATCCATTTTATCAATTTGTACCAGAGGTGCAGAATTTTTTATGATATAAATTAAACGACTGATCAATATTTTCTGATTTGTTGAGTTCAGCATCAGATGTATTAAGTTTCTCAATACGTTTAAATACTTATTGAAGTAAGAGCTATGTGTTTCTGCTATAAAATATTTTTCTTTAAATTTGCTGGAAACATTTTTATTACTTAATTCTTTCATCAAAGTTGCCCATTAAATAAAAATACTCAGGTCTTTTTGCAGTATACGTAGACTAAACTAGGTCAGGTATTTTATCAAGTAGTTCTAGTAGCTTAGCAAATGTTTCTATATATATTTTTTTTGTTATTCTTTCCCTGCATGTTAGTTTAAAGAGGATATCCATTATATATGTTTAAATGATGCCAATAAAGTTGCATAGTTTAAGTTACCTGTTCATTTTTGTCCTAGAACAGAGAATGGTATTTTTTTATTTTGCTCTTATAATAAATATATTTATTGTTAAAATAGAAGAAAGCCTGTCTTCCTTTTTAGGAATAAAGCTGTGTTGAATTTGTGATGGTGTGAAAGATAGCAGGCAAATGACAATATTAATCATGTTCAGCAAGTATATCAGTAGTCCAAAAACATCAATTCAAGTAAATTTTTTGAACCTGGAATCAAGTTGTATAAAACATTTTTGCAGTAGGAATTTATGGTGCCATAAGAGATACATAAAGGTTACCAGTAAGTGTATATTCAGTGTAGCCTTTCTGAGTGAATAGACAGCACAAGCAATGTGGTAGGGAAATTCTTGAATACAAAAACTGTACAGAAAATGTACACTTACAGTACACTCACTGGTAACCTTTACAAATTCCAGGATGTTTTACCAAAGGCTTTAAAGAATTTTATTCTAGGGTCAAATCTATCTTCCAAAAATCCAAATTGAAATCAACAGCTAATATTAATAAATTAGAGTATAACTAAGAAAGCCATCATCCATATCTTGAATGAAATCAGAATAGCATGGCAAAAGGTGCATAAACAGATCCCTTAATGAATATGAAGGACTGATACTTGAGTTTTACAAATAGAATTATATAATTTTTATCCTTATAAATATCAATAACTTTGAATGTGTCTGATAAAAGCAAAGCTCTTGTTTTATCATGGATGGCAATAAATATTGGCTTGAATAGTTTAATATCAGTTCACACCTTATACATTGCTTCTGTAAAGTGAACTTCCTGTAAACACTGAATGTTGGTACTAATTTGAGAAAATATATTTAATATTTTTTCTTTTCTATATGATGGTTTAAACCATGTATATTAATTGATGTTATAAACTTATTTTATTAAAATATAACCAAGAATAACCAGCAACAAGGATACACTTAACTCCCGAAACAAAAGTCCATTACACTTAGCATGGTGCAAAGTGGTTTTCCTCATCTGTAGAGGTTACTGCAGAACATTCAGTACATTCATTTCCTACAATGTCTCATCTGGTATATTAGATTTTAGAGACAATCCTTGCTAATTAATCATAAGAATAGCAAGAAAATATATTTTGTTGAAGTTAGTTTTTGTCAAGAGTTGTCTGCAAATTTTTTGCAAACATTTTCTTTCTCTATGATTTTGGTGGGTAAATCCTGGAAAAAGTTTTCTGAATTTTGGTTAAAATGAAACATTTAAGCTTTTAAGGCAGCTGAAAATGATTTTATGTCAGTCATTGATAAGAATATAACAATAATGGGGTGGTTGTACCACTGTTTAAATGGATGTATGGAGTGAATTATGTCAGTTTTAATTAATGCCAAAGTATTCACATTTGTCTTATTCCCTAAAGCCTTGAACACCTGCAGTATAGTAGTCAAGAGAGACTATATATTGTCTAGGCTTTCCAGAATACCTAGGACATGTGAATTAATCTTGTTGGCTCTCATTTCTAAATTTTCCAATGTTTCTTCTGTGTATTCAATTATATTTTTGTTTTTAAAAAGTCTGTAGAAAGTTGTTGCATTTGACAGGATAAGATCACAATATCAGAGTATAATTTAGATTGAGATACTTGCAGTTTATTTATAGCATCTCTCTCTGAAACAAGAATTGCTTTCATTTCAGCAACTTCAACCATTTAAAGAAATTAAAGGTAGTACCATATTAGACAGACAGTCAATTTTCAATTGAAGAGAATTTGCCCAACAGGGCATTGTGTCATTTATGTTTTGTGCCTTGGTTTGTGCAGGTAGTGATTCTGTAACAATGTCATGTCAAAATTCTCCAGAAGGGTCATTATGCCCTGCCCTGAAGGAGAGAGAGATTTAATACCTGAGAAGGTGTAATTAAATAAAAAAAAAACTTGTTAATTATTGTCCTGAAGATGGAAAATATTGGAGAATCTTCCCCTAAAATAAGTTCTTCCAAGATTCAACAGAGTCACTGGATATGAATATGAAAGGTAGTGCTTCTTCAACTTCTTATTTTGTTACTGTAGCAGTAACAGATTGAGTTTGTATGTCTTTTCCAGTCCCAGGCTTTGTTTTAGTATTCTTTTTTTATGGTAATCACTGCAGTTATGAAGTTTTAACTTTATGCTTCATTGAGAAAACAAAGATTTCCCTGAATGACAAAAGAGGCTGCATTAACCATAGGGAAAGCATCAATTTGCTGCTGCTGGTCCTCTGCAATGGTACACTAACTCAATGCATCATTGTATAACACCTTCCCCTAGTAGGCAAGACCCTATTTAACACTGATTTGGCATGCGCTTTTAGGGTTTTAGTTTAGGAGTAGAACAGAGTGAATCATTTGCTTAAGCATTTTATTTCTGGCATTCCTTGTACTCCTGTGAGGAAGGCAACTGTGATCTACAACTAATGAGATCTATAACTAAATACAGTAATGTAGCCTAAGGAGTTGTTTACTTATTTGGAGTTTCTGAAGGCTATTTTGTTGTATTCCAGATTTTGAGGACTCTTGTTGAAAGATATAAAATAGTGTAGTGAATTGGTTGAATAAAGTATGCATTTTAGTAGTTTCAAGGAAATGAGTTTGAATAATGAATGTTGTATTTTACATGGGGGAACAGAAGTCCAACTAAGTTCACTTCACTGAATTGGTATGAAAACACATTATACACACACACACACACACACACACACACACATATATATATATATATATATATATATATATATATATATATATATATATATATATATATATATATATATATATTCTGACTGAAAATCAATAGGCTGCCAGTATGCAGGTTTTCTGTTCCTTAGCTTATTAAGATTGTGACATCTACCATTTCTGTTTATATATAGGTTGATTTTAGTTTAAAATTTTGTATTGCTATTTTTTTTTATTTTGTTTATGAATAACCTTCTGATTGAAGTTTGTCTCTTGAGCTTATGTTTTGTTTTATCTATCATTTCATTGTTTTATGTATGACCACATCCATAAAATGATGTCATCAAAAGATTCAGACAGAGATTTACAAAAGCAGCACAACTTTCAAGGTACTAAAAAGAAAGAAACTTCAGAAAGTTTTTCACTTAACATTGTGGTTTTAATACCACAGCATCACATAGATTATTTTTTTAAGTAAGACCACTGCTCCAATTAGTTTCTATTTTAAAGCATTTGGAGCAGATAAGATAACTACAAGCCACCCACAAACTAGATAAACGAACATAGCTCTGGGATCCAGCACAGTTATATCCAGTAAAAGAAAACAAAATTTATCCAAGATCCTATTTACTCTTAATTGTAATTGACAAAATTACAACTTCAAATCAAATAACCTCTCATTAACTACATAGTCCTGGCTCAACTTGTTTTTTTTTGGGGGGGCGGCTGCATAATATCCCACAGTAGCCCATAAATAAAATGGTCTTTATTTACCAAGACACTGTGACTGAGCTGCAGACACCCCCATACTACCATACTGCAAGTTCCATAAGCTAGTATTTTAATCATCAAGCAAGTTTCTATAAGCAGTGAAGTTTTCTAGCAGTGTAACCCCCCACTGGGTACAATTTCAGAAATACTTTTATCTGTGCTGAAGCTTCACAATGAAATATTGATTATTATAAAATCACCATCAGCCTTTCTTAGTGCGTTTAGCTCCATGTTTCCGGAAAGCATATGGGGTCCCAAGGTTTAAACTCACTCTGTTCACTCCTCCACCCTACCCCAAATCCTGCCCTCCTTCTCCTCATTTATACTAACCACAGCTCCCCTCCCTACCCCCTAAGCTAATCATCTTTTCCCTCTCTCTTTTCTAATCATAGACATCCACCATTACTTCCTCTATTAATCAACTCTCTTTTCCCTAACCCTCCCTCTAAAAATTCTCAACCTGATCGCCATCATATCTTCGTTAATCCCTAGTGCACTTCATTTCTCAAAACTAACACCAGTAGTGTTCTGGATTACTGAAAACAAAACATACCATACACCCTTGCCACTCCTTTCCACAGTCTTGATCTCCTACTCTAAACATTTTATTATCCCTTATGATATTCATCACTACTACCCACTACCATCTCTCCCCACAATTCTAATTTTAAATAATTTCCTTTTTTCTACATCGATAATACCAATAGTTTTCTCTTCCCTAACATCCTGCTCTTCCATGACTCATTTAAACTCTGTACTGACCATTTTGATATCTACTAATAACATGCTTTTCCTAACCATGCTTGTAATACTCTCCCTACTATGCTAGCTCACATCTTCTTCTTCTTCTTCTTCTTCTTCTTCTTCTTTCGGCTTTTTCCCGGTTAGGGGTCGCCACAGCGGATCGCCTTGTCCGCACATTGAATGGCAGTGGAGTTTTACGGTGTCGAGTTGCCAGCCCGGCGCCCAACCTTCCACAGAAGGCACACTCACACGCACACCTAGGGCCAATTTAGAGTGTCCAATCCACCTGCAGCATGTCTTTGGGATGTGGGAGGAAACCAGAGCACCCGGAGGAAACCCACGCGACCACAGGGAGGACATGCAGACTCCGCACAGAAGGCACCCCAGCCGAGGATCGAACCGGAGAACCTCTTGCTGTGAGGCGGCAATGCTAACCACTGCACCACCGTGGCCGCCCTACTATGCTAGCTCACATCAATCAACCTTATTTATTTATTTGACATTTATTTGCCAGGAATGTCCAACTGGAATAATATCTCATTTTTAGAAGAGGCCTGGGAAGAAAATCTCCACATTGACAAAATTCTGTTACTGTTAAATAACAAAGTTATTACAAAGCCTAATACAGAAGAACAATATAATAACTAAGTAAGAATTCCACAGTTTCAATCCAATTAGTGTGAACTTCTGCATACAGATTGGAAAAATGTAGTCTTATATAACAAGCTGTCATTGTCAAAAGATAAAAATTCACAAGTTGCAGTTCATAGTGATGATATTAAACACAACTGAGTGCACATTTTGGAGCCCAGATGACTAAACAGCATAGCCTAGGCAAAATTAAATTTGTCCTTTATCTAAGAAATAGATTGAGGGTGGCCACGGTGGTGCAGTGGTTATCATTGCTGCCTCACAGCAAGAGGTTCTCTGGTTCGATTCTCAGCTGGGGTGCCTTCTGTGTGGAGTCTGGATGTCCTCCCTGTGGTCGTGTGGGTTTCCTCCGGGTGCTCCGGTTTCCTCCCACATCCCAAAGACATGCAGTAAGTGGATTGGACACTCTAAATTGGCCCTAGGTGTGAGTCTGTGCATGTGTGTGCCTTCTGTGGAAGGTTGGGCGCAAGGCTGGCAACTCAACACCATAAAACTCTACTGCCAATCATGAGCGGACAGATGATCCACTGTGGCGACCCCTAATCAGGAAAAGCCAAAAGAAGAAGAAGATCTAAGAAATAGATTGACTAAGTTCAGGCAGAAGGAATTAGCAATATGTGTGCTGTGGGGGGGTGGGATTAGTTCCACCTGTGGTAGTGGGAGTAGATCCTAAACCCATCTGTTCAACAACTAACCATTACAATAATAAACACTGCCATTTTGAAATTTTAATTGCACCTTCCCTATTCACAGAATCTCTCAACCTCTTTTACAAACATAGAATTCATAATCCCCTTTGACAACAGGAGATGCTGCCAGCCCAGCTAGCTGAAATTTTTTAAAATAATTATATGTCATTAGTAAAATCAAAATGATTTGTGTAAGATGCTTATGTTACAAATGTATTAGAACTGTATGCCATGTGTATATCAAACTGGTTTGTATAGACATGTGTACTAAAAATGTATTTTATAAAGTGCTTGTGTTTAAAATGTAACCACAATGTGCCTAGCTGGAAAAAAACAGAAACGTACATGCATTATTGTAACTGTTTAAATGTATACATTTTAAAAGTGAAAACTGGAATGCAGGAGGTTAATTTCAGAAAAATAACTGAAATTAAATTACTTTATGGCTACGCCATAAAATATGGTATTTTTCAGTTTCAATGCAGAAAGGTGACACAATGTCTAAAACTATGTAGTTTTCTGTATTGTCTCTAGGGTGAAATAATTACTAGTCTTGAAATGTGAATGAATTTGTTTTATAACTTCCAGGGTCTGCCATAGATCTGAGGTCTATGTATTTTCACAGGTAGATGCTAAATACTGCTAGCTTCCAGCAGTGGGGGTTTCACCTGGGATAGAGTCAGATGACAAGAAACAATGTCATTCTGCAAGCTATCCCAGCAGTAATATTTGAGATATTAATTTGAGGAGTCTCTTAGTGAGACAGAGCATGTTGTATTCTCTTTTGGGGCTGACAACAACATTAAGAACCATTCACCACATCTGCCTTGCTCTGTAAGTAAATGTCTAGGGAACAGTACAGTTCTCTTGGGCATAGTCAGGAATATAGCAAAGCTTATTTTAGATATTTTCTTTATTTATTTGAGACTGTTCTGCAATGTTTTTTTAAATATTTCCTGTGATTATGAACTCTGGTGTCACTGTGAATATATACCGAGTATTTTCTTGTTCTTTTATTTATTATTAAATATATTTAAACGTATCATTGTGGCTGATCTGTCTAGAGATATTTAAGTTTTGAGAGTGCTTGCATATTTATTTGGTGACATTGTGTGGGTCACTCCTAATAGTCTTGTTCTTGGTCAAACTATCATTTGTATTAACAATATTACACAGTAAGATTGGACATGCTTTGGTAAAGGTGTTAAAGTAGCTGATAAAGAGTTTGTTGGTGACAGTGATAACTACCTTATAGTCTGAGCAGAAGGGGGCATAGCTAGTTTTGCTCATCCATTCAGGATAAAACAGATGAGCATTCATGGGTTCTGTTCAAGCAGTTTTATTATGTACAAACACATCAAAATTGAGGCTTAATACCTTTAACTTAGATAAACTTATAAACAAACTAGCTATCAGTCATACATGCTCACTGCCTGGCTGCACTCTCAAAATGCACTGAAGTTAGCATGTGTGTGCTAGTTATATGCACATGCTCTCCTTGAAATGCTTCTTAAAGGTACAAAACACACACACACACACACACACACACACACACACACACACACACACACACACACACACACACACACACACACACACACACACACTATTCTACAGCTAGTAAACCTGTGCCAGCCTTTCCCAGGTGTGTGTGTGTGTGTGTGTGTGTGTGTGTGTGTGTGTGTGTGTGTGTGTGTGTGTGTGTGTGTGTGTGTGTAGATCACACCTCAAAGAGTGTGTGTGTGTGTGTGTGTGTGTGTGTGTGTGTGTGTGTGTGTGTGTCAGGTACTTGGGTAGGGACACAAAGCACTGGCTGCACAGAGGGGGTTCTAGAGGTCTTGGCCTGGCCACTCAACTGAGATCACAACTCTACAACTGTGACAGTGGGGAGTCTTATTGCAGATCTGGAGAAACCAGCCCCAGACTGACTGTGATCTCTGTATACTCTTAAGGGAAATTGCACTCGATATACCTGTTATCCTCCCAGTGTACATCCCCCACTGGTGCCAGTGGTGAGGACTGAGGCTCCTTGATTACTGGGCTAGTGGTGGGTCATCACATTACTGATTGGCAGTGGTGGGATATCCACATATTGAGATTCAGTGGTGTGGATATTGAACTCCTGTAGCCTGTAAACAGTGGTCACTAAAGGAGGTGTTTGTACTCTCAACCAGCCAACACAGTAGACATTCAGAGTTTCATATCACAATAATTTTATTTATTTTTTGTTATCTTAGTTAGTCAGGGACAGCAGGCAAGGATGTCATCAGAGGATTATGGCAAGCTAACAAGGAGCCAGTTGCCTGCGATGTGCCAAGACAAATGACTGGTGCATGCCAACATGATTAAAGCAGAAATTATTGCAGGTTTAGTCACAGCTGCATCACAGACCAGCAACCACGATGACAACCAGACTGGCCTTCAGAATGTGCAACTCTCAGAAAATGGACAATTCAACTTTGCCTCAGAGGACTTTAAAAAAATCTGTCTGGAGTTAAAGACACATGAACTGGAGGCCAAATGGTTGGAACTAGAATCAGCAGAGAGACTGCTGCATTTGGAGGCTGAAGAAAATGAGAAACAGATGGCATTAGAATCAGCAGAGAGGCTGAGATGTTGGGAGGCTGAAGAAAATGAGAGACTGAGATGTTTGGAGGTTGAAGAAAATGAGAGGCAGAGGCAACATGAAAAGGAGATGCTGAATATTTTCCAGTGTAATGGAGGTAATGGGGAAGGGAGTAGCTGAACCCCAGAACCAGTTAAGGTCAGTACATTTCTTCCACAATTTACAGAGAATGATAATTTTGATGTTTCTATTAATATGTTTGAAAGGGTATGTAAACAGCATAATGCTGATCAAGGACTTTTGGTGTGGTTCCTGACCCCCTTACTCCATAGTAAAGCTGCAACTGTTGTTTCTAAATTCCTGATACTGATTGCTTAGATTATAATACTGTTAAAATGTTTATTAGAGTGTTTTAAGTTAATACCTGAAGCTTACATAAAAAAGTTTCATGAGAATAGACACAAGGCAGATGAAAGTATGTGTGAATATATTGTTGAACTAAGCACTTATTTTCATAAGTGGGTGAGTGGGTGTCAGGTCACTACTTTTGAAGGGCTGGCAGACCTTTTGGTGAGCGCACAAGCCTTTAGCACTTTGCCCGAGGAGATGAGGATCTGGTTGGCAGACAGAGAATGTAATACCACAGATGTGTTTGGGGAAATGGAGGGCTATACATAGCAAGCAGGGCATCACTGCACAGGAAATGGATACCCAATGCTGCACATGGGTCTAAGGGGACCCATGGTGGTAGCCTAAACTGCACCAACAGAGTCCACCAGTAACAGGGAATGCCACAAGTTCAGGTACATGGCCAGGATCAAGGGTTAAATGCTTTAAATGTAACCAGTGAGGCAATGTAGTATATAGATGTCCATGGAGACAAGGTGGGGAACAAAAGGTGGGAGAGCCAGTAAGTTGGAATGACAAAATGCCAGCAGTAAGTTGTCTGAAGACAACAAATGTACCAAACTACGACAAGTGGTTATATCCTATCTTAGTAGATGGAAAACAGGCCACTCCTAAGAGAGACACACCCTTTGACCTAACCATTGTGAAGCCTGGAATGGTTAAAGAAGAGCACTACTTGCTTGGGCAGTCTACTTCAGTCAGAACTTTAGGAGGGATCCCATTCCAAATACCATTAGCTATGGTTCACCTTTACTGTGAGGGTGAAAAAGGAAGCAAGCAAGCAAGTAGGTGTGTTTGAGGATATCCCTGCATAGAGAATGGTTTTGATAATGCAGTACCTTGTGTGCATGCAGTGACATGCAGTCAGGCTTGGTGGCAAGCATGTGGGGTCTGGTAGCCTAGGGGGTACTCAGGTAGATCACACACTTGAAGCTAGGACTGGTGAGGTGACTACATCAGGGAGGAAGCTAGCCTTTAGCAGTAAGACTAAAGGTGAACCACAGCTGCTAGTGGGTACTGGTGTTCCCTTGGACAGAGTGACTGCATGGGCAGAGGTGAGTAGCAGTACCCAGGCTGACAGTGAGGCACCGCTGTCAGACAATACCAGACTTCGTATGGAAGGGGAGCTGGAAAGGGTTACAAAGAGAGAGCTGAAACAGGCTCAGCTCTCAGACCCTACATTACAAGGCTTGAGGGTGGTAGCTAGAGAGGCACCTGATTCTCAAAGAAAGGGGGAATCTGTATACTGGGACAAAGAGTTACTGTATATAGAGAGTGGACCCCTGAGGGAGGGCTAGAGGGTGAGAGAATATAGCAGTTGGTAGTGTCCAGAGCCTACCTTCTGGCATTTCTAGCCATAGCCCATGACATTCCCTTTGCAGGTCATATGGGTATAAAGCATACCAAGATATGTATTATGCAGAACTTTTATTGGCCTGGGATTTCCAGGGATGCAACAGGGTACTGCAGAACCTGTGAGCAGTGCCAAAATGTAGGCAAGGCAGGAAACACGGTGAAAGGTCCTTTGATGCCTTTACCTGTGATTGAGGAGCCATTTCAGAGGGTAGCTATGGACATTGTGGGCCCTCTGAGTTCCCCATGTTCCACAGGAATAGTGGTAGTAGATTATGTCACCAAATACCCTGAGGTAGTGGCACTGTCCTCCATCAAGGCAGAAAAGGTGGCAAATGCTTTGTTAGAGATTTTCAGCAGGCTAGGTTTCCCAATAGAAATACTGACTGAAAGAGGTGCCAATTTCATGTCAGACATGCTGGCTTGTCTGTGGAAGAGCTGTGGGGTGAAGCACCTAAAGACCACCTCTACCATTCCCAGATTAATCGTCTGGTGGAGAGGTTAAACTTTTCATTAAAGACCATGCTACAGGCATTTGCAGACCATTTTAAGAGGGGGTGGGACAAATATTTGCCCCATCTGTTGTTTGCTTACAGAGAGATGTCCCAGGAAGCCACGATGACAACCAGACTGGCCTTCAGAATGTGCAACTCTCAGAAAATGGACAATTCAACTTTGCCTCAGAGGACTTTAAAAAAATCTGTCTGGAGTTAAAGACACATGAACTGGAGGCCAAATGGTTGGAACTAGAATCAGCAGAGAGACTGCTGCATTTGGAGGCTGAAGAAAATGAGAAACAGATGGCATTAGAATCAGCAGAGAGGCTGAGATGTTGGGAGGCTGAAGAAAATGAGAGACTGAGATGTTTGGAGGTTGAAGAAAATGAGAGGCAGAGGCAACATGAAAAGGAGATGCTGAATATTTTCCAGTGTAATGGAGGTAATGGGGAAAGGAGTAGCTGAACCTCAGAACCAGTTAAGGTCAGTACATTTCTTCCACAATTTACAGAGAATGATAATTTTGATGTTTCTATTAATATGTTTGAAAGGGTATGTAAACAGCATAATGCTGATCAAGGACTTTTGGTGTGGTTCCTGACCCCCTTACTCCATAGTAAAGCTGCAACTGTTGTTTCTAAATTCCTGATACTGATTGCTTAGATTATAATACTGTTAAAATGTTTATTAGAGTGTTTTAAGTTAATACCTGAAGCTTACATAAAAAAGTTTCATGAGAATAGACACAAGGCAGATGAAAGTATGTGTGAATATATTGTTGAACTAAGCACTTATTTTCATAAGTGGGTGAGTGGGTGTCAGGTCACTACTTTTGAAGGGCTGGCAGACCTTTTGGTGAGCGCACAAGCCTTTAGCACTTTGCCCGAGGACGTGAGAATCTGGTTGGCAGATAGAGAATGTAATACCACAGATGTGTTGGGGAAAAAGGGAGACCTATACCTAGCAAGCAGGGCATCACTGCACAGCAAAAGGATACCCAGTGCTGCTCATGGTCTAAGGGAACCCATGGTAGGCAGCCTAAACTGCACCAACAGAGTCCACCAGTAACAGGGAATGCCACAAGTTCAGGTACATGGCCAGGATCAAGGGTTAAATGCTTTAAATGTAACCAGTGAGGCAATGTAGTATATAGATGTCCATGGAGACAAGGTGGGGAACAAAAGGTGGGAGAGCCAGTAAGTTGGAATGACAAAATGCCAGCAGTAAGTTGTCTGAAGACAACAAATGTACCAAACTACGACAAGTGGTTATATCCTATCTTAGTAGATGGAAAACAGGCCACTCCTAAGAGAGACACACCCTTTGACCTAACCATTGTGAAGCCTGGAATGGTTAAAGAAGAGCACTACTTGCTTGGGCAGTCTACTTCAGTCAGAACTTTAGGAGGGATCCCATTCCAAATACCATTAGCTATGGTTCACCTTTACTGTGAGGGTGAAAAAGGAAGCAAGCAAGCAAGTAGGTGTGTTTGAGGATATCCCTGCATAGAGAATGGTTTTGATAATGCAGTACCTTGTGTGCATGCAGTGACATGCAGTCAGGCTTGGTGGCAAGCATGTGGGGTCTGGTAGCCTAGGGGGTACTCAGGTAGATCACACACTTGAAGCTAGGACTGGTGAGGTGACTACATCAGGGAGGAAGCTAGCCTTTAGCAGTAAGACTAAAGGTGAACCACAGCTGCTAGTGGGTACTGGTGTTCCCTTGGACAGAGTGACTGCATGGGCAGAGGTGAGTAGCAGTACCCAGGCTGACAGTGAGGCACCGCTGTCAGACAATACCAGACTTAGATGGAAGGGGAGCTGGAAAGGGTTACAAAGAGAGAGCTGAAACAGGCTCAGCTCTCAGACCCTACATTACAAGGCTTGAGGGTGGTAGCTAGAGAGGCACCTGATTCTCAAAGAAAGGGGGAATCTGTATACTGGGACAAAGAGTTACTGTATATAGAGAGTGGACCCCTGAGGGAGGGCTAGAGGGTGAGAGAATATAGCAGTTGGTAGTGTCCAGAGCCTACCTTCTGGCATTTCTAGCCATAGCCCATGACATTCCCTTTGCAGGTCATATGGGTATAAAGCATACCAAGATATGTATTATGCAGAACTTTTATTGGCCTGGGATTTCCAGGGATGCAACAGGGTACTGCAGAACCTGTGAGCAGTGCCAAAATGTAGGCAAGGCAGGAAACACGGTGAAAGGTCCTTTGATGCCTTTACCTGTGATTGAGGAGCCATTTCAGAGGGTAGCTATGGACATTGTGGGCCCTCTGAGTTCCCCATGTTCCACAGGAATAGTGGTAGTAGATTATGTCACCAAATACCCTGAGGTAGTGGCACTGTCCTCCATCAAGGCAGAAAAGGTGGCAAATGCTTTGTTAGAGATTTTCAGCAGGCTAGGTTTCCCAATAGAAATACTGACTGAAAGAGGTGCCAATTTCATGTCAGACATGCTGGCTTGTCTGTGGAAGAGCTGTGGGGTGAAGCACCTAAAGACCACCTCTACCATTCCCAGATTAATCGTCTGGTGGAGAGGTTAAACTTTTCATTAAAGACCATGCTACAGGCATTTGCAGACCATTTTAAGAGGGGGTGGGACAAATATTTGCCCCATCTGTTGTTTGCTTACAGAGAGATGTCCCAGGAAGCCACAGATTTTTCATCCTTTGAGTTGCTGTATAGGCATAGGGTGAGGGAACATCTAGATGTGATTTGTGATGAGTGGGAGGGTGTGTGAATCCCACAAAGAGTATGCTGTGGCATATATCCTAAACCTCAGGACAAGGCTCAGAGAACTCATGGGCTTGGCCCAGGAGAACCTGGCAGAAGCCCAACACCAGAAAAATGTCTGGTATGACAGGAATGTTTGAGCTAGAGATTATGCTGTGGGGCATCAGGTTATGGTTCTCATGCCTGTCAGACACAATAAGCTGCAGGCAGCTTGGGGGGGACCTTGCAATGTGGTAAGGAAGGTCAGTGCTGTTAACTACATGGTAGAACTGCTAGGCAGGAGGTAGGAGCACAAACAGTACCATGTTAACATGATGAAACCTTACCAGGATAGAGAAGACCTTGTGCTAAGTATTTGCAATAGGATGCAGGAGGAGTCTGAGGGGGATCTATTGCTACAGGGAGCCAGCCAGCAAAATCCCAAATTACTATTGTGGAGCCTAGGGTTGCAGGTATATGATATGACAGTTCCGCACTGTAATAGCGTCAGAAATACTAAGGCAGCTGGGATCTCAAGACAGGTTATGAGTTAATGTATTCCTAGATAGGCTCATCCCTGTCAAGCAACATTTTTCAATGGTAACTTGAAAAACTAGCTTGAGCCTTTGAGAGGAGAAGAAGTATAACAAAGAGAGATACTGACAGCCCAGCTAGTTGGCTTTTTATAAATAATTATATGTCATTGGTGAACATCCAAATGATTTGTGTAAGATGCTTGTGTTACAAATGTATTAGAACTGTATGCCATGTGTATATAAAACTGGTTTGTACAGACGTGTGTTAAAAAAAGGTATTTTATAAATTGCTTGGGCTTAAAATGCAACCACAGTGTGCCCTACTGGAAAAGAACAGAAATGTACATGCACAATTGTAAATGTTTAAATGTATATATTTTAATAGTGGAAACTGGAATCCAGGAGGGTAACCTCAGAAAAATAACTGAAATTAAATTACTTTATGGCTATGCCATAAAAGATGGTATCTTTCAGTTTAAATGCAGCAAGGAGACACAATGTCTTAAACTAGGGAGCTTTCTGTATTGCCTCTAGGGTGAAATAATTACTAGTCTTGAAATGTGAAGGAATGTAATTGTTTTATGACTTCCAGAATCTGCCAAAGATCTGAGGTCTATGTATTTTCACAGATAGATGCTAAATACTGCTAGCTTCTAGCAGTGAAGCTTTCACCTGGGATAGAGTCATCATCATCATCTTCTTTCGGCTGTTTCCATTAGGGGTCGCCACAGAGGATAATCTGTTTCCATTTCTTCCTGACCTCTGCATCTTGCTCTGTCACACCAACCACCTGCATGTCCTCTCTCACCACATCCATAAACCTTATCTTAGGCCTTCCTCTTTTCATGTTACCTGGTAGCTTCATCCTTAGCATCTTTTTCCCAATATACTCAGCATCCCTCCTCAGCACATGTCCAAATAAACGTAATCTTGCTTCTCTGGCTTTGTCTCCAAACCTTCCAACCTGGGCTGACCATCTACTATACTTATTCCTAATCCTGTCCACCCTTGTCATACCCAGTTCAAATCGTAGCATCTTTAACTCTGCCACATCCAGCTCAAACTCCTGCCTTTTTATCAATGCCACTGTCTGCAACCCATATAACATAGCTGGTCTCACTACCCTCTTGTAGACTTTCCCTTTCACTCTTACTGGTACTCCTCTGTCACAAATCACTCCTGACACTCTTCTCCACCCACTCCATCCTGCCTGTACTCTCTTCTTCACCTCTCTTCCACAATCATCATTACTCTGAACTATTGATCCCAAGATTTTAAACTCATCCACCTTCGCCACCTCTACTCCTTGCATCCTCACCATTCCTCTATCCTCCCTCTCAATCACACACATATTATGTCTTAGTCCTGCTGACCTTCATTCCTCTTCTCTCTAGAGCATATCTCCATCTCTCCAGGGTCTCCTCCACCTGTTCCCTACTCTCACTACAGATCACAATGTCATCTGCAAACATCATTGTCCATGGGGACTCCTGTCTGATCTCGTCTGTCAACCTGTCCATCACCATTGCAAATAAGAAAAGGCTCAGAGCTGATCCTTGATGTAAACCCACCTCCACCTTTAATGCATCTGTCACTCCCACCACAGTCCTCACTGCTGTCACACTACCCTCATACATATCCTGTACCACTCTTACATACTTCTCTGACACTCCCAACATCCTCATACAATACCACAACTCCTCTCTAGACACCCTGTCATATGCTTTCTGTAAGTCTACCAAAACACAATGCAGCTCCTTCTGACCTTCTCTGTACTTCTCCATCAAGACTCTCAGAGCAAACATCCCATCTGTAGTGCTCTTTCCCGGCATGAAACCATATTGCTGATCACTAATAATCACGCCCCTTCTTAACCTAGCTTCCACTACTCTTTCCCATAACTTCATGCTGTGACTGATCAGTTTAATCCCTCTGTAGTTACTACAGCTCTGCACATCATCCTTATTCTTAAAAATCGGTACGAAAACACTTTTTCTCCATTCCTCAGGCATCCTCTCACTTTCCAAGATTCCATTAAACAATCTGGTTAAAAACTGCACTGACATTTCACCTAAACACATCCATGCTTCCACAGGTATGTCATGCGGACCAACAGCCTTTCCATTCTTCATCCTCTTCATAGCTATCCTTACTTCCTCCTTGCTAATCCATTGTACTTCATGATTCACTTTTCCCACATCATCCAACCTTCTCTCCCTCTCATTCTCTTCATTCATCAACCCCTCAAAGTACTCTTTCCATCTCCTCAACACACTCTCCTTGCTTGTGAGTATGTTTCCCTCATTATCCTTTATCACCTTTACCTGCTGCACATCTTTCCTAGCTCAGTCCCTCTGCCTAGCCAATCGGTACAGGTCCTTTTCTCCCTCCTTAGTGTCCAACCTTTCATACAACATTTCATATGCCTTATCCTTAGCCTTCACCACCTCTCTCTTTGCCATGCACCTCATCTCCTTATACTCCTGTCTACTTTCTTCATCTCTCTGACAATCCCATTTCTTCTTTGCCAACCTCTTTCTCTGTATACTCTCCTGTACTTCCTCATTCCACCACCATGTCTCCTTCCCCTGTCCAGATTTCATACCAAGTACCTAACCTGGGATAGAGTCAGTTGACAAGAAATTATGTCATTCTGCAAACTATCCCAGCAGTAATATTTGAGATATTAATTTGAAGAGTCTCTTAGTGAGACAGAGCTTTCTGTATACTGTTTTCGACCTGACAACAACATTAAGAACCATTCATCACATCTGCCTTGCTCTGTAAGTAGTTTTCTAGGGAACAGTACAATTCTTTTGGATATAGCCAGGAATATAGCAGAACTTAGTTTTCTTCTTTATTTATTTGAGACTGTCCTGCAGTGTTGTTTTAAATATTTCTTACGATTTTGAACTCTGATGTCACTGTGAATATATACTGAGTATTTCCTTGTTCTTTTATTATTTATTATTAAATATATTTAAACATTTCATTGTGGCTGATCTGTCTAGAGATATTGAAGTTTTGAGAGTACTTGCATATTTTTTGTTGACGCTGTGTGGGCCACTCCTAATAGCCTTGCTCTTGGTCAAACTACCATTTGTGCTAATATTAATATTACACAGTAAGATTGGACACCCTTTGTTAAGGGCCTTAAAGTAGCTGATAAGGAGTTGGCTGGTCGCAGTGATTACTATCTTATCGTCTGGACAGAAGGGGGCATAGCTAGTAAATCTGTGCCAGTATTTCCCAGGTGTGTGTGTAAGTAGATTGAACTTCAAAGAGTGTGTGTGCCTGCTACTTACGCAGGGGCATGAAGCACTGGTTGGACAGAGAAGGTGCTGGAGGTCTTGGCTTCATCACTCAGCTGAGATCTCAACTCTATAGCTATACCAGTTGGGAGTCTTATTTGGGATTTGGAGAAAGAGGGAAAATCTAGCCCTGGACTGACTGTGGTCTCTGTGTGCTCTTAAGGGAAATTACACTTGATGCAGAGAGCTGCATCTGGAAATACTGGGTGTATACCTGTTATCATCCCAGTGTACATCCCTCACTGGTGCCAGTGGTGAGGATTGAAGCTCATTGATTACTGGACTAGTGTTGGGTCATCAAACCTCCTTCTAGCCATCCAAACTAAAGGAAAAAATAGTTACCTCAAGAAGAAAACCTACATCTCTCCTCTATTCCCATAAAATATCAGAATATAGAGCTATCCACCCAAATCCAGATCCTATATCTCACTGCAATGACTCCATCATATCACCTTCCTCCCCAACTCAGCAAAACCCCCTTTCCCTGCCCAAAACTGTGAACATGGTTTCATTAAACATTCATAGTATATGTAACAAAACTACTGAACTCAGTCCTTGGATAGCCCGATACACATCTGATATTATGGCCATTACTGAAACATGGTTAAAGACCAACATAAAACATACTGAAATACTTTCCACTGGATAGAGTATCATCAAAGTGGATCAAACTAAAACAACAGGTAAAAAACACTATCCTATATTCCAGTTAGTTTTTTTTTGAAGTTACTACATACTCAAAGAGCATATTCAAATTACATAATGCAGAATTACTTATTTTCTTCTTCAAGCTAAGTAATCAAAAACAGCTTTGTATTATTGTTCTTGACACCCCCTGGGAATAATATAGACATACTGGAAGATATTCTCTAGTGGATATCTAGTACATTTCCAAATAAAAAAATCAAATTAGGAAATGAAAATATTGACTGGCAGAATATTACTTCCAAATTTCCTAATTCTAGTATTAATATCAATGGCCTTGCACAGTTTATTACCTCTTCCATTTGACAGAGTAAAGCTAATAGTAGGGCTGTCATGCTAGATTAAATAATGGTCTCTGATTCCCATAAATACACTTCATAGGATCATAGGATCATAGGAGGTTACTAGGCTTATGGCCCCAGGGCCCTTACAAGCCTAGCCAAGTTCAACTAATGTTCCCAAGGGTGTCTGGTTCAAGCAGACACTAAAATCAGCATATATTCCCATGTCCAAGAGGGACACAGGTGGAACCCTGCAGTGAATTTCTGGTTACCCATCCAATCATCCAAATTATGCTTAAGTAGGGCCAATCAGGGGGTTTGTTTGACATGAATAGGAAGCTTGTTCCAAAGGTGGGGCAACCTTTGTGAAACAAATCTGTCTCACCAATAAGAACTGTTGATATCACATACCAGATTAAGGTTCTTTGAGTGGGTGACCCGTGTGCCATTTGACTTGTGAATGTGCAGCATTTTCATTAAAGTTGGGTCAGAGATAGCTCTATATGCAAGACACAGGTCACTTCTGAGCAGTCTGTGTGACACAGAGTAAAGTGACAATGATTTTGATCTGTCTGCATTAGACAGATCTTGAAGACCCCGAATTTTCTTTGTAAGGAACCTATGTGGTCTATCCAGTTGTTGAGGGTGTTTGAAATGGAACATGCCAAAGGGAGTGTTGTGTTGTTATTGGCCTGATGAGGGAAGAATACAGGGTGGTTATAACCTCTTTTTTTCTGAAGGAAATGCCCTTACTTATGAGGTGAGCACTATAAAATGCCCTTCTTGCTACTGTGAAGACATGGTGATCGAAGTTAAGGTTGCTGTCAACCTGTGTGCCCAGATCTCTAACCACTGACTGTGTGCTTAGAATATTGCTGTTGATGTGTAGTTTGCAGGATCATCACCCTTGCCAAAGGGGATGATAATGCATTTTGTGCATTAAGTTTAAGACCATGACTTTGGCACCAGTTATTAGTCTGCATAAGAACTTCTTACAGGATGTTGACATTGCTACGGGGTTCAATGACAGCCTTCAGTTTGCAGTCATCAACAAACTTTGTCAGCCACAGTCCTTTAGTTTTAGCCTGTACTTCAGAGAAGTAGATTCCAAACAGTAGGGGTCCCAGAACTGATCCCTGTGGAGCGGCACTGGTTAGGGGTCTGCTGGAGGAGGTGGAGTCCCCTATTTTGACCATATGACTTCTATCAGTGAGACAGTTTGCAACCCATCTGACAATATATGGGTTGATACCCAGCTGGGTGAATTTATCAATGATGCCTGAGTGGGGGAGTGTATCAAAGGCCTTGGTTAAGTCTAGGTAGGCTGTATGCACTGATTTGCCCTCATCTAGGGCTTTGGTGACTGTCTCAGAGAAGCCCACCAAGTTTAACAGGCATGATCTCCCCTTGACTAAAGCCAAACTGGGTGGGGTCAAGCATTTGGAGATTTCCTTATCTTTGTTAATAAGGTCCATGATGATTCATTCCATGGCCTTGCAGATAAGGCTGGTCACGCTAATGAATCAATAGTTCCCAGAGTCCATGGCTGCACTGTCTTTGTGCAAAGAGATTGCGTAGCTGTCTTCCAATCTGCTGGGATGAAGCCAGTGCTTAGGCTGTGATTGAAAAATGTGCCCAATGATAATACTAATTCCTGTTTTAACCCATTTAGAACACAGCCCAGGATGTTGCCTGGTCCCACAGAGACTGTGTTTTTGGCCTTGGAGAGGGCATTTAAGACCTGGTCCTCAGCGATACTAGGTGGGGGATAGGTGTTAGGGAGGCTTTGGGATATATTTGGCAGGGACAGGGGAGTGAAGTTTTCACTGAACCTGTCAGCCAGCGGGTTTGCTATATCCACAGCTTCTATATATGTAGTACCATTTACTATGAGTTCAGCACAAATCTGGGCCTTACCTTTGAGGTTATGGATGCAACTAAAGAATGCCTTGTGGTTATCCTTAGTTAGGGAAGCTAATTTGGATTTGTAGCTAGCTTTAGAGGACTTCACTAGGAGTCTTATTTGTTTGTTTAACTTGAGGGGGGATTTTTTTTCCAGTTCTGAGACCTTGCCTCCCTACTCTTAGACAGCAATTTCTTTCTCCTATTTTATATCCAATTAATCGCAGTTTTCCACCAGACAAGTTTGCTTTTCCTTGAAGATCTTGCTTTAGTTCTATCAGGTATGGCAGAGGCAATAGAATTGTACAAGTGTTTGTATAAAGTATTGATGTATAACTCAACATAGCTGTCTGTTCCATCAGTGAGGGGGAGGGGCTATGAAGATATTTATGCTGTCCCATAAGAGGCTTTAATTGGCCTTGGAGAAGTTTTTTTAGTCTAGTTGTTGCTAAGGGGGGTCTTGTATTATAGTTACTTCAAGCAAGACTGATTTGTGGTTAGATCTCACCAGGGATGGCCACACACTGGGGGTGGTGCAGCAGTCCATGTTGGTGAGCACCTGGTCCAGAATGTTTGACTCCCTTGTGGGTGTGTCAACCAGCTGATCCAGGGTATTGGAGTTAACAAAGTTCAGGAAACTTTGGGCAAATGAGTTGGAACTCATATAATTTATCCAGTGTATGGATGGGTAATTAAAGTCACCCAAAACCAGGGCGTTTGGTTGTATCTTGATTGACTCAAGCAGATCCAAGTAGGCTGAGTGGATGTCCTGATTCATAGAGGGGGTCCAGTAGCTGGCATTGACCTGAAGAGGGGTCAATTTCACCTGAAGTAATTCAAGAAAATCTAGCCGTTTAACCAATCTAGAGGTGTATTTATCTTTAATGAATATTGATACACCATCTCCTTTAGTTCTCATGCTTTCAGTTTATCGTCTGAACATGTGGAATGAAATGTAAGCTTGTATAGCTGGGGTTTTCTCCGCAGCCTTAAACTAGGTCTCAGTAACTGCACAGATTTCAGCATCTTCCAGGATGAGGACTTCTTCCAGGGAGTGCAGTTTCTGGTTTAGACTGCAGACATTTAGCAGCATAACCTTGAGGTTGTTTAAGAGGGAATTTTGTTCTAGTGACATTGCCTAAAAAAGGTACTATGGGAATGGCAAGAGCCTTAACCAGTAACCAAAATCCCAGGGGTGACAGATGAAGACCATCTCTGGAAAAGCATTGAGGTCTGTCGACCATGTCATCCCAGGCTGACAGATACTGGATCCCCTTTGAATGACACCAAAAACTAAGCCAATTGTTGAAGTCAATCATTTTTTGTTTGTACTGAGGTATCATCCTAGGTGAAGGTAAAATGCTGCTTAAGACTAGGGGAGATACCTGTCAGAGACACATAATCAGAGAGGTCAGTCATGTATGTTTTCATTTAGTCCAGTGAGGTACATCTCAAGTCGTTCACATCAACATGGACTATGATGGAGTCATAACAGTGCCTGTTGTTGGCAGACTTGAGTGCGTGTGTGTTGTGGTGGATCCTGGCACCTGACAAACAGCTGACTATGACCTTTTATTTATTTTATTTTATTTAACATTTGTTGACTGGGAAAGTCCGACTTGGAACAAAGCCAATTTTCAGTGGAGGCCTGGGGAAAAATGCTCCAGATGCATGTCTTTTCCTTATCCAGCCTGGTGAGAGAGACATCTGTGTTTCTCACAATTGAGTTGTCTATGACTAAGATGTTAGTTTTTGTGTTATGTCTTAGGGGTTTGACTGGTGAGACACTGGTTTGTGATATATTATGTGTACCATGTTCTGCAGAGAATTATTATGTGAAGCATGCTTATGTTTGGGAGGTCTCTGATGTTTATGTAATCTTCTTGTATGGAACTCCACATATGTAAGTTTATGTGTTGTTGGTTTGGTAGGTGCAGGAGATGAGGTATGCATGCTAACAACCTGCTTAGCTTTACATGAACTGACTGGTGAGTGAGAGAACCTGGATTCTATGTCCTTGATATAGATGCATCTCTCACATAATGAATTTTTTGTGGACTAGAATAAGTGGGTTGTCAGTGTACATGAGGTAATTGCTACATTGCCTCAGGATGCCCATCTTGACCAGGCTAGCTGGATAATCTGTGGGAAATTGTCTGTCCATAATGCTAATGTAAGTTGATATGGTCAGAAAATAGGGAGAGCACAGGAAGGACCAGGTAAAGTAGAAGACAGGAGAATTGGACAAAAAGGGCTAGTGGGTAGGATCTGTGTTGGTACCTCAGGAGCTTTGTTGAATGTATCACCTGTCAGTGAGGGGACAATCACAAGAACTCACCAATGGAGTACCAGCAGACTACTAAGGGAAAATTTGAAGGCAAAAGTGTTTGCATCTATAGCCACCAATGGTGACCACAACTGCATGGCAGTGTGCAATGTGCAAGCAACCACAAACTTGTACAAATGTGGTGCTTATGTAGCAAGCAAGAGCAAACTGATTTAAACAAATTAACCAATAAAAGAGCTCAAAACTGAGCCCTGTTCCAGCAACCTTCAATCAGATGAGTTCTAACTGCACACTCCTGCTTCTAGGATGCAGGGGATCCATCTCCAACAAAAGATGCCATGGTTTAGTGCTCAAGTTGCACAGACAGAACTAGATTCAGCAGGTCCGAATCTAGTCTATGTTACAGCAAATAAAGTGCAACAATTTCAGAAAAAAGTACCCTGTTTTCCAACATACACAAATAGACCCATCACTCATCGGTCCAAATAAAACACCTACAAAATTCCCAAAAACCTCTTAAACTTCAGCCTTACAACCTATTAGCTGGTCCACCCTAGAAACCTTTTCCTGGATGATGTAATCATCACATTTAATACAATTTTGGTAGATATTCTAAACAGCGCTGTACCCCATTGGGAAAAAAAAGTAAACACCAACCATACTCCTTGACTATCAAAGAATACAAGAACACTATTATTTTATTTTTATTTTTTATTTATTTATTGCATTTGATTACTGGGAAAGTCCACTGGGCCTGACAAACCCATTTTCAGTGGGGGCCTGGGGAGAAAAGCTCCACAGTTATATATACAGTAAATTTTGAAACAGTTCAGTAATAATTATTTGTGGAGAAAAGCTCTACAGACAAAAAATTTAAAGACAATACAGTAATCATATGTAATCAGCATTATAAATGATACAGGAAATAACAGACATTTTGGGACATAGCAACTATTTATTTTTATACAATGAAGTGAGAGTAAGAGATCTCCATAGGTGACATGCAGAGAGAAAGGCTGACATTCTGAAATAGTGATAGTTAGAATAGAGAGAGAAGAGCTAGGGAGAGAAGAAGAAATGTATGGCAGAGTGGTATAGGGGGAAGAAGAAGAGATAGTAAGTTGGGAGGGTCAGGTTTTAGGGTTGTTAGTGGAGCTACAGGAACATATCCATTGTGTGGTGAGATGAGATTTAAGTGAGTTTTTAAAGGTAATGGGATTAGTGATTGCTCTAAGTCCAGGGGGAAGATTGTTCCATAGTTTGGAGACAGAAAAGGAGTATAACATATGGCCAGCGGAAAGCTTAGGTCTGTCGACATTTAGTAGTAGTTTATTTTCAGATTTAAGTTGCCGGTTTGGGTGGTAGATGGTCAGTATACTAGTGAGGGATGGACAGGCATCAGGGAAATAAATAAGTTTGTGGGCGATGGTAAGTTCTTGATATGCTAGATGGTGGGGGAGTTCAAGCCAGTTGAGTTCTTGCAGTGTAGTACAATGATGGTGGAGAATTTAGTATTAGTGGCAAATCTGGAAATTTTGTTGTAGCAGGAATTTAGTTTGTTTTTTAGAGAGGATTGTATGTTTGTAAGGATGGGTGCACCATATAGGAGGGTTGAAGCAAGTATGCTGAGGTGAGAGCTTGTTTTGCCAGAGGAGTAAGATAGTGGTTGTGTCTATAAAGGGATCCTAGTTTCTGATGGTTTTTTTTTATGTTATTATGGATATGAAGGTCAAAGGTTAGGTTGTCATCAATGGTGACACCAAGCAGCTTAGTGTTGGGGATGACGTCTATGATAGTTTTGTTTTGGGACTGAACAGTGAGTTCTGATTTATTTATTGGGAAGTTTTTGGTTGGAGTAAAGATAAGGAGTTTTGTTTTGTTGGGGTTTAGGGCTAGATGGTTCTGGGACATCCATGATTCACTGGAGGAAAAAGCTTCTTGGGTAAGCTGTTGTAGTAGGGAGGAAGATTTGGAAGAGCAGATGATAGTGGAGTCATCCGCATATTGTATTAGGGTAGAGTTTGAAAGAGTAGTATGGTAGTCATTGATAAATATACTGAAGAGAAGGGGTCCTAATATGGAGCCTTGGGGTACACCTATTTTGGTATTTATGAACGGGGAGAAGCAGTGTTGCCAGATGGTAGACTGTTGCCTGTTGGTAAGATAGTCAGAGAACCACTGGAGAATAGAGTGAGATAGGCTAAGGTTGGATAGTTTGAATAGTAGGAGGGGGTGTGAGAATGTATCAAATGCTTTTGAGAGATCGAGAAAGAGTGCAGATACTATGGATCCAGAGTCATGGGCTCTGCTAACAGTGTCTAGGAATGAGATAAGGGTGGTGTTGGTACTATGTCCTGGTCTAAAGCCATGCCGGGTGGGGGAGAGCAGTTGTCGTGTGACTAGGTGATTGAGTAGCTGGGTTTGGATGCATTTTTCGAGTAGTTTTGAAATGGGGGAGAGTATGGCAATGGGTCTGAAATTAGAAATGTCAGAGCTGTTGCCACCTTTATGAAGTGGAAGAACATATGCTTTTTTCCAGATATCAGGTATGCATGATTCTTGGATAGATCTATTGATGAGGATGTTGATGGGATATGCTATTGATGTGGCTGATTGTTGTAAGAATTCAGCAGGTAGGTTATCAGGGGCAATAGTGCATGGTTTTAGTTTGAGAAGGAGTTTTTTATGGTTGAGGTGGGTATAGGACAGAGAGAAAAAGTAGGAATAGAAGTGGAAGGGGGATGAGATACATTGCTGTTTGGTGGATTTGTGTCAATGGGAGAGAATGTGGTAGTAAGTTTATTGATGAATTCTATGAAGTATGAGTTAAAGAGTGAGGCTAGCTCGGAGGGTGATTTGTCAGGGTTTGGGGATGGATTATGGTGTGTTCCAGGGTGTAGAAGGGCATTGACTGCTCCCCAAATTTTTGGGGGTTATGGTAATGTTGATTTTGGATTCTTTGGAAGTATTCTTTTTTATTTTTAGTAACTAATCATTTGGCTTGATTACAAAGTTGTTTGTATAGAGTCAGGTTCAAATCTGTTTGTTTTTTTTGCCAGGATTTCCAGGCATTGTCTCTAGAGGCCATGATTTGTTTTGTGGTCAAGGTAAGCCAATGAGCATGATTAGCTTTTACTCTTTTTTGTCTTTGGGTGGCAAGAGTATTAAGGATCCTCAGAAATGTGGAGTTAAAGGACTCGACTGCTTCATTTAGGGGGAGAGATTTTAAGGGATTCCAGTTGATTTTGTGCAATACCTCATTGAGAGCTGTGTGGGAGAAATTGTATAGATCTCTGGTATACTTGTATTGATGTAAGTTTGGTATATTGGTGGACTTGCGTACCATAAATGCTGGTGAGTGGTCACTGATACTATCTGGGAATATACTTGAGGTGGAGATATTTCTAGGGTCTGATACCATGATCCAATCTAGAATTGTACCTTTGCTATTTTGTTTGTTTGGTCATGTGGTGATATCTGAGATTAGCTGAGTGTAGGTATGAAGGTCTAAGCCTAAGGATGGTTTGTTGTTGGAGATATCTGACCAGTTAATATTGACATCATCTAGGATGATTGTTTCATTTTTTATGTTGTTGGCAGTCCAGGCAAGGATGTCTTCTAAAACTGGAATGTTATTGCCTGGTGGGATATATATAACTATGATACACAGGTTCTTTTGATTGTTTAGTTTTAGGAAGGAAATGAGTAATTCTGCACTGGAGAAGGTGGGAGAAGTCTTAGAGTAGGGAATCACTGTGAAGGTGTTTGGATATAGTAGGGCTATGCCCCCTCCTTTTTTGCATATCCTGTCTGTTCTTAGACAAGAGTAGTTTGGGGGTAGAAATTCTGTGTATTTTATATATGGTTTTAGCCAGGTTTCAGTGATGGCTGTAAAGTCAGGTTTGTATTGGCTTAGCCATCCATGTAGTTGAGGTATTTTATTTCTTATACTTTGGATGTTAATGTTAGTGAAGTAGAGGGACTGTTTGTCATTTAGGGTATGTTGAGAAGTGGGAGAAGGGCTGGGATTAGGGTGTATATCACCACTTAGAAGTAGAATGAGATGGGGGAGGTAGGATTTTGGATGAGGAAAATGGTGTTGGTTTTTGGATTGATACTGAATAGGGTTAGGTACAGTATTATGTGTGGAAAGGATTATTAATTTAGACTGCAGGATTGGATTGTTGGTGTACAGACTGGATCAGACTGCTGAGTAGCTTCGGAGGAAGCTAAAGTGAGGGGTTGTTGAAGATGGTGGTGTGTGAGATATAAGAGCTTGGTGAGGAGAGGAGAGGTGAAGAAGTAAAGAGAGATAAGATGTGAATATAATGAGAGCCAGTTTGTGCATGAAGGACATATTGAGAGTAGTCGGTTAAATTTAGGAGAGAATCTTATATAAGGGTAGTAAAATTATTATGTAGGTGAGATAGATGTAGGAGGTATAAGAGGTGTAAGTGTAGAAGTATAGGTGTAATACCAGGGCAAGTTAGGAGGTTGGAGATATGGTATAGGGGGTGGGGATGTATCTAAAGTGTAAGGTGAAAGAAAGGGGATGGGCTAGGAGGAGATTTGGTGTGTGGGTGTCTGTTGCTAGGGAGTGTGGTTCAATTGAGTGTGGGGGAGAAGTCTGGATAACTATAAAGGTAATTGATGTGAGGGTGGATGGGAATGGGGGTAGGGTAGGGGAGCATAGAGAGCCCAAGCGTAGCGAGGGAGAACGGAGCGGGGCAACCCCAGCTGAGAGGTGAGCCTGCTAGAAACAATCAGGAACTTTATCAAAAAATGTCATCCTTGTAAGCTAAGATTGGGTTGCAGGAGAAAGGGAGAATTTGGGAAATGTAGTTAATTACAGAGGCAGTAAAATTCCTTTTAGATTGAAAGTATTTCTTAGTTCTAATACCTTACCTTATCTCTTCAAAATCAGGTTTGGTATTTAGTATGTCTTTTATTTCTTATTTAATTTACTTCTTTTAAATTTGTTTGTTTATTTCTATTTAAGTGGAAAGTAAGAGCACGCTCTAGTTTAAGCAGGCCTGAATCCCACTTGCTATAACAGGAGTAAGGTGCTATGAACGCCGTATATTTTAGGGTGTCCAAAGTTCCGTAATTCAAATTGGGTTAGGTAGGTAGTGGGCTTATTTAGTAGTAATAGACTACCACCTGGTGGCAATAAGGGGATGCAGTCTAAATTCACGAGTGAACCAAGTAAGTTAATAAGGTCAGGGTGGTCTGAGCAAGTGTACAAGCCAGATGAAACACTAACAAAATCTAATAAACAGAGTAGTAATAACAGTAGAAAAGAACAGTAGGTTAACACCTACACTTAGTTTTTAGGTTAGGTCACCTTAAATTGGAGGGGGTGGGTGTCCAGTATGAAGCGCTCAAGAGGCTCCGAGCAGTTGTATTGATAGGGCAGCCCATTTGAATAAACACTGGCTTTCTGAACTGTAAAAGATGAGAAAAGTGTGGTCAAATTAGCAGTGCACAGTGATAGGAGGAGGTATTGGCTTATAATAATAACATGCAGAGAGCAGGAAGGTATAGGCAGAATAAGGTGGATAGGCAGGAGGGAGAGAGGTGTTCAACTGAAAGGAAAAGAGAAGAGAGAGCATAGTCCAAGTAAAACTGCATGGGTTTGTAGAGGGGAGAGAGAACAGAGGAGAAATGAAGATCGAGTGTATGGCCTGCTGCAAGCTGGAGCCGTATCACTTAAAGCCAGTTAATCAGCATTTTAAGTAGATGCAACCGCAACGCTACAGCAGACAAGATATCCAGATAGTAAGTTGTAAAACAGTTCTCCTGTGGGAGTGAATAACACTAAAAATACTCTAAGTTAGCTATGAGTTACATATGTGAAGTTAAGTCAATTACTGGGGATAATGATCTTTAACTCAGTGCTCCCAGGGGAGTAAGCATATACATAATCACTTTAGCTTCAGCAGGACCTAGAAGCAATAGCTAAACCACAGTTTGCAAATGTGCACAGAGCATTAACAGACTAAGGTAGGCTCTCACACCACAAAGGGAAAAACAAGACAAATAAAACAGAAGATAGCTGCTCTACCAGACTCTATTGCCCCAACTAGATAACATTTTAGCAGAGAAAAACCCTTAACATTCCATTTTAGCAACAACATCTAGCGATATACCAAAATGCAGTACATACTATAGACGTCAACATACAGCTTATTTTCAGATTATAAGCTCAAGGTAAGTGAATTGCTTAATTACATCTAAATGTAGGTTAAAGCATAAGATTAATTAAATGCTCCAATACAGCTTATTCTAAGGTAAAGCACATGAGTATCTTACATAGAAACAGACTTACTGGCTTATTCAATGCGCAGGGACTGAGGGACGTCTAGGATGGGAGGAAGTTATTTAAAAATGGCGCCCGCATTTAGGAGGGCTATTCATAAAGTTTCTGTTGGGTGGAGTGGGGGGAGGACTACGCACTTGGATAGGGGTAAGAGATAAGTTACACACAGTGCAATATCCTGCCCAGCTGAGAGGTGAGCTTGCTAGAAACAATCAGGAACTTTATCAAAAATGTCATCCTTGTAAGCTAAGATTGGGTTGCAGGAGAAAGGGAGAATTTGGGAAATGTAGTTAATTACAGGGGCAGTAAAATTCCTTTTAGATTGAAAGTATTTCTTAGTTCTAATACCTTACCTTATCTCTTCAAAATCAGGTTTGGTATTTAGTATGTCTTTTATTTCTTATTTCATTTACTTCTTTTAAATTGGTTTGGTTATTTGTATTTAACTGGGAAGTAAGAGCATGCTCTAGTTTAAGCAGGCCTAAATCCCACTTGCTATAACAGGAGCAAGGTGCTATGAACGCCGTATATTTTAGGGTGTCCAAAGTTCCGTAATTCAAATTGGGTTAGGTAGGCTTATTTAGCAGTAATAGACTACCACCTGATAGCAATAAGGGGATGCAGCCTAAATTCACGAGTGAACTGAGTAAGTTAATAAGGTCAGGGTGGTCTGAGCGAGTGTACAAGCCAGATGAAACACTAACAAAAATCTAATAAACTTTGTAGTAAAAACAGTAGAAAAGAACAGTAGGTTAACACCTACACTTAGTTTTTAGGTTAGGTCGCCTTAAATTGGAGCGGGTGGGTGTCCAGTATGAAGCGCTCAAGAGGCTCCGAGCAGTTGTATTGATAGGGCAGCCCATTTGGATAAATGTTGGCTTTCTGAAACATAGTTTTTAGGTTAGGTCACCTTAAATTGGAGGGGGTGGGTGTCCAGTATGAAGCACTCAAGAGGCTCCGAGCAGTTGTATTGATAGGGCAGCCCTGTTTGGATAAACACTGGCTTTCTGAAACTTAGTTTTTAGGTTAGGTCACCTTAAATTTGAGGGGGTGAGTGTCCAGTATGAAGTGCTCAAGAGGCTCCGAGCAGTTGTATTGATAGGGCAGCCCATTTGGATAAAAGATGGCTTTCTGAAACTTAGTTTTTAGGTTAGGTCACCTTAAATTGGAGGGGGTGGTTGTCCAGTATGAAGCGCTCAAGAGGCTCTGAGCAGTTGTATTGATAGGGCAGCCCATTTGGATAAATGCTGGCTTTCTGAAACTTAGTTTTTAGGTTAGGTTGCCTTAAATTGGAGGAGGTGGGTGTCCAGTATGACTCGCTGAAGAGGCTCTAAGCAGTTGTACTGATAGGGTAGCCCGTTTGGATAAATGCTGGCTTTCTGAATGGCTTGTTCACTGTGCAGGGACCGAGAGACGTCTAGGATGGGAGGAAGTTATTTAAAAATGGCCTACTAATGCTTACTAGGGACAAGGCATGGAAATGGTAAAGAAACAGAACATAATAATTTCTGCAAGAGTTCAAAAAACTCTCGAAAAATGTGAATATAGATAAAAAGCAATGTTTTAACAATCTACAGAACTGCCATAGACACAGTTCCAAGAAATTCTGGTACTCCATTAAGAATTAATACATCCAGAAATGATAGCCAGTCCTAATTCTACATCCAACATTTCTCGACACTCAAAGCTGCTATCTGGTTTCATGCCTATGTCTTAAAGAATATATATGCCCTTACCATGGGTGCACTCATTAATAAACTTTTTTTATTTATTTATTTTTTTTTATTTTACATTTATTGACCAGGAAAGTCCGACTGGAATGAGGTCCATTTACAGTGGAGGCCCTTGGAGAAAAGCTCCACATTAGTTAAACAAAAAATTGTTGCTTTGACAAAAATTGCAAAAGGTCATAAGACAAGCAAAAAAGAAAATCACACAAGAAATAATACATATTTACAATAGATTTGTTCCAAGCAAGCTTAAATTGCAGATAGTTAGGCCCCAGATGGCGGTCAACTGAGGAGTTTAACACTGTAGCATGTAGACAGTAAGAAGAGTAGAGAGGAAGGTAAGAAGGAGTGGAAGAGAGAAAGAAAGTATTCTGTAATGCATGGACAGAGCCAAACTTAGTTACCACAATCTCCATCTTCATCAGCTTTATCAATAACCTCAGATATGGTCTCTACTTCATACATAAAATAACTCCACTCACCATCTGCTGATAGCATCCATGCAGACTACCTTAAGAAAGAGGTCAGTGCCATGGCATGCTCAGGCTCCATGTTTGTACATAGGTCCATAAAAGGATCCCATGTTCCCTTCCTCTGGAGTAAATCACACATTACCCACTCCATATAGGTGGGAACTCATCACAAGTATCCAGTTTTGTACCCTTTGTCATCCTGTCTCCACTGGCAAAAATCTGAAAAAATGTGTCCACAAGCAGCTCCAGTATTACCTCCTTCAACAATAACTTTTGACATCTACACAATACGGTTTCCATCCAGACCACAGCACTACCATTGCTCTCCTATCCTTTTACAGACACCAGCAACAAAGCCAAAGACCATGACAAATTTATATCCCCCTAAATCTAGAACTGTCTAAAGCCTTTGCCACTATATCTCACAACAATATCATACACAAGATGTCTTTCCTTGGCCTCTCACAATCCACTCTCCAAAGGTTTAAAAGTTATCTATCCATCAGCAGCAAAAAGCAAATGGAAGTTGGAAGGAAATATGATGTAGGAATAAGTAGCAAGGTATAAAGAGAACTTGATAGGTGTGAAATATGGGTCAAGGTTATATCACCACTGTGTATCAACCCCAGAGAGGTAAAAGCATTTATTTATATTAACAAAGACTCTTTTTGTGACTAGCTTTTTTAAGAAACACAGTATATTAAGAAATCTTTAGAACAATACAAAAAAAATGCTAATCCTTGGAGCTTATATGTCATACAGGCATTTAACAGAGAAACAAAAATAGACTGTATGTACAATTTTGTACAGAAGTAGAAAAATGCATCCTAAGAGTTTAAAAACAGTGTGCCGAGATGTAAGACATTACAAAGATTTATAACAACAAAGTTTTATGGACTGCGGGATGGGAATGTGGAGTGATTTTGAAAATGGAAGATGAAAATATATTACATACGCTTAGTATAATTATTGTGGAAGGAAATGGGGGGATTTGTAAAATACTGGGGACAACCAAAAACATGTTTCTTTTGTGGTTAAAATGACCACTTGATTAGTAATTGTGACTAAAGAAAATGTTATATTTGTGCCAAGACTGGTCATAAAGCAAAAAATGTGAACACAAATGTATAAAATGTGAAACAAATAGGACACTCATAGATGGATTGTAATGTGAAAGGGAAAGATACACAGGGATGGAAAGAAAATAAAGTTGAAGAGAATGTTTTAGTAGATAATATAGAAAAAATAGAAAAAGAAAATAAAAATAAGAAAGTCATAACAGTGGAAGAAAAGGAATATATAAGAGAAGGAAAAAGAAAAAGAAGAAGAAATAAGTAATTCAAGCAAAGAATGAGAAGATAAGTGGGTAAGAATCAAAAGGGAAAGAAATTATATTGGGAAAAGAGTGAAATATAGAAAACATACATTTGAAAATATAGGCATAGCAAAACATAACAAAAGAAAAGGATAAACATAACAAAATAATCTCGATAAATTGACAATCTTATCCATAAATGCAAACAGTATAAAGAATGTAAAAAGAAGATTATGAGTGTTAGAATAGTTTAGCTTGTTGGACATGGATAGCATAGTATTAATAGACATAATATTTTTAACGGGAGAAGAGAGAACACAAGTAAATGAATTATGGAAAGGTAAAGTTACATAAAATAGAGCAGAAAGAAAATGTTCAGGTATAGTAATTTTTAGTAAAGAAACTACAGAAATTCAGGATTCCATATTAGTAATATTGGGAAGAATGTTAATACTGAATATACAATAGAAGAATCAAGTGTATAAAGTGTATAGAATTGTGGCATTATATGCATATGTTTTACAGAAGCAAAGGGAGATTATGGTTAGGAAAAA
This sequence comes from Protopterus annectens, assembly GCF_019279795.1. Taxonomy (NCBI): domain Eukaryota; kingdom Metazoa; phylum Chordata; order Ceratodontiformes; family Protopteridae; genus Protopterus; species Protopterus annectens. The sequence continues at coordinate 1,109,945,656 of NC_056728.1, read as the reverse complement.
TTCTTCATTATGTAAGTATAAATATGCAAATAATATCAGTGGAAGATTTTAATTTTGATTAAAAGCATACAAGGAAAGAAGGAGCAGATGACAATGTTATTTTGGAAATATTTAAAAGTGGAAGGATATTTTTATGGAGCAACAAATATTGGACATACAAAAGAGGTGACAAGTACAGAAATTGATTATTTTATAATTTTAGAGACTTGAAAAGTTTTGTACGAAGGAATAAAAATAATATATTTTTTAGATCATGTAGCAAATTGGATAGAGATTCGAGAAAAAGAAAAATATATACATAAAGGAATTAAAAGAATAAATGAAACAGAATTGAATGTTTATGCAAAACAAAAATTATTCAATTATGGTTAGACCATATAGATATGAAAAGGCTTTATAAAAATTGGACACATTGGTGGATAAGTTTAAAACAAAAATATTTAAAAAAAGGTTTTGAGATGGCAAAAGATAATAAGAATACAAGATAATCTCAAATATAAAGATATCAGTGATTAAGCCTTTACAGATTTAATAAAGTTGTTTTTTATTTATTTATTTATTTTATTTTTTTTAGAAAAAGAAAAAGTTATATGAAATAGGGAACAGGTGGAGGAGACCCTGGAGAGATGGAGATATGCTCTAGAGAGAAGAGGAATGAAGGTCAGCAGGACTAAGACAGAATATATGTGTGTGAATGAGAGGGAGGATAGAGGAATGGTGAGGATGCAAGGAGTAGAAGTGGCGAAGGTGGATGAGTTTAAATACTTGTGGTCAATAGTTCAGAGTAACGGTGAGTGTGGAAGAGAGGTGAAGAAGAGAGTTCAGGCAGGATGGTGTGGGTGGAGAAGAGTGTGAGGAGTGATTTGTGACAGACGAGTACCTGTAAGAGTAAAAGGGAAGGTCTACAAGAGGGTAGTGAGACCAGCTATGTTATATGGGTTGGAGACAGTGGCATTGACAAAAAGGCAGGTGTTTGAGCTGGATGTGGCATAATTAAATATGTTAAGATTTGCTCTGGGTGTGACGAGGGTGTACAGGATTAGGAATAAGTATATTAGAGGGTCAGCCCAGGTTGGAAGGTTTGGAGACAAAGCCAGAGAGGCACAATTACGTTGGTTTGGACATGTGCTGAGGAGGGATGCTGAGTATATTGGGAAAAAGATGCTAAGGATGAAGCTACCAGGTAACAGGAAAAGAGGAAGGCCTAAGATAAGGTTTATGGATGTGGTGAGAGAGCACATGCAGGTGGTTGGTGTGACAGAGCAAGATGCAGAGGACAGGAAGACATGGAAACAGGTGGTCTGCTGTGGCAACCCCTAACAGGAACAGCCAAAAGAAGATGATGATATATGAAATAAATGAAGAAAAATTTAAAGGAGGTTATTTAAACAAAGATAGTTTTTAGGGGGCAAAGGAGACAAAGGAGGGAGTAACACCTTACTTAAATAAGATGGTAAAAGAAAGCAAAAGAATAATAAGAGAACTAACAGATAAGAAAGGAAATATAGTCAATACACAGAAATAAATAATTAATATGATAAAATAGCATTATGAAAACATTTTTTTGAATGTGAAACTACAGGGAGACATAAATTGAACTTAAAAATTTGAAAAAGAAAATGAGGTGATGAAAAAAGATTACAGTGATATAAATTGAAAAAGTGCTACAAGTTTAGATTGAATTGAGTATTTGATGTATAAAGATATGCAAGTATGGCAAAAAGAATGATTTTTGGAGGTATGGAATGAATGGTTAGAGAAAGGAATAAAAGATGAAACAATACGTATGGGTGCAATGAAATTCATATGGAAAAGGTAGAAAGAACAGATATAACAAATTGGAGACCAATGGTGTTAAATAATGTGGATTATAAGATATTTATGAAGGTAATAGAAGATGCAATAGAAAGTGAATAAATTAATGAATGAATCAATTTTCAGAATAAAAGGTAAAGGAAGTCAAGAACTTTTAATGATAAGAAAAGAAACAATAGAAGATGTGTTAAATAGAAAAGCAGAATCCAAAATTTTAATAGGAGATGTGAGTAAAGCATTTGATAAGGTACAACATGAAATATTATGGGAGATGTTAAACGATATACTTGTAAAAATAATTAATATATTAGTTTCAGTGTTTAATAAAAACAGTATAAGATTAGTGATTAATGATTGGTTTAGTGAAAAAATAGAAATAAAAAATGGTTTAAATCAGGGATGTCCAGTAAGTAATATCTTATTTGCATTAATCATGAATGCGATTGTTAATGAATTTAATCTAATATTAAAAGAAGGTAAATACTGCACAGCAGAGGGAATGCAAATTCCAAAAATGTTTTGTTTTGCAGACAATTTAATATTAGTTGTAAAAAAGAAGGAATGCATGAAGAAAGCTATTAAGACACTTAGTAAAGAATTAAAGGTATTATGTTTGAGTATTAATAAAAAAAGTGAAGGATTTGGTTTTTCAGAAAAAAATTAGAGGGCATTCAATTTAATAAAGAAGACAGAAATTTGGGAAATAAAATTTGGTGATGAATAACATAAATTGATACAATTGAAGAACATGTACTTATATGGTATGGAGAGCATTCAAACTTATATTGTAAAAAAGCATGTATACTTAACTCAGTGACATTAGCTAAAAAGCTCACTTAGCAATTATGTTTATGATACCAACTGAATTTGAGAAATAATGTCTGAGTGGTTTACATTTATATGGGGATCGAGATTAAACCCAATTAAAAGAGGAACTCTCTATGTTTCAAAAAAGATGGAGGATTGGGTTTAATAAATCCAATTGTGCACATAACATCATTGAATTTGTAAAGTACTGACTTGGATAAAAGAAAGAGAGAACAAAATGATAGTAGTTATAATGGAAGAAAAATATAAAGAAATCTGGGAAAAACTTAAACATTTAAAAATAAACAAAGGAATGAAAAATATGGAAATTAGAAGATGTTGAGAAAATATTGTTAGTGAAGACTGATATAAATGATATAGAAAAATAGGAAGGAATGGTATGAAAATACAATGAATGCATTTTATTATATTCTTCCATGGAAGCATTTGGAAGAAAGAAAAATAAGAGCTATAAAAGCAAGAATGAATAGCTGTGAAAGATATTTTGACTGTACATATTTTTATGCAGATTATCCATAAACAAGCTTCCAGTAAAGGCAAATATGCCATATAAGAAAATAGGATAAAGAGTATGCACATATTGTGGAGAAATGAAAACTATGGAACATTTTTTTGAAATGTGAAAGAGTGAATCAACTATAGAATAAAATATGTGAAAGGGGATTGAAATGTGTAAAAAAATGTTAATATGGATATGATAGAATATAAGTACTTTGAAAATGAGAAACAAAAAGATGTGGATAAATTGGATAAAAGTTGTTTTGCATAATATGGATTATTTGGAATGAGAGAATGAATGAAATAAGGTTTAATGAAAAATGGATATTGTCAAAAATCTTGAAAAAATATGATTTTGCTTATGGAAAAATGGTGCTGGGGTCGAAGGACTAAAAAAATAGAAGAAAATATGTAAAACAGCCTTAAATAATTGCAAATAATTCATATAAATTTATGTTTGTAAATAATGTAAATAATGTATATTATGAATTTTAACTAAAGGACCCCAACTCATTAGGAGAGTGCTTGTTCCATTCATACCACAGTGGTGGCTGGGAGAACAGCACTCAAAAAAAATAAAAGATGGCAAATAGCACAAATGCCAATGCCGGTGAAATATCTGAAGCTATACCAGATTCTGAGGAGCAGTTTCATCACAATTTGTTAGTTTCATTGGAAGCAAATCTGTAAAACAATGATGGATGAGTTATTACAACCCTCCAATCAGGAAGGTTGATGGATGATATTTTTGGGTGAATTGATGAAGTGCAGCAAGCCAGAGAGTGGAAAACATGTTTCTTGAGGTGAAATTATGGACAAAATTCAATCAGAGGAATTGGAAGCTATTTTGAAATGACATTGCCAAATAAAAAAAAATATATGCTGAAATTATTAAAGAAACTGTACTAAAAGTGATGGTAGATGAACAGAGGAGAGAAACTGTCAACAACCAAATGAAATTTGTGGTGAGAATTCAGAACAATGAACAAAAAGAAATGGACAGATATGACATTTGAAATAATTTAATGGTCCCATTAGGCCATGAAGGCTCAGGAGGTAGGAGCTTTTATTCTTATGCATAAAGAGACATTTTGTGACTTTATTTTTGAGAATGGTTCTGTTCTGGAAACATTTTTGGGGAAGTATGAGAATTAGAAAAACTGTAACCCATGGAATTCTTACGTTTTTAAAGCATTTCACAGAGAAAAAAAGAAGATAAATGTTCAACTTTGAACTGAAGCTGAAAAAGAGACTTTAAAAATGTTTAAGGAAATTTTGTAAATACATTATAGACATTAGCAAAGTATATAATAGAGGATTATGGACTGGGGTGGGACTGTCATATTGTATTGAAAATAGAAATAAATATTCATTTCCCTATTATGATAAATGAAGAAAAAGGTTTATTTGATTAATTCAGATTTACTGGGAAAGATTGCACATTAAGCTAGTGTTTATATGTTGCCAATAAACTATGAAAAAGAAATACCACAAGTGTTTTTTTTTTCTTTTATATGGGGCTGAAGACAGAATCCAGTGAAGAAACAGTCTTATACATAGAGAAGGAAACTGTGGTTTATGATTAATAAAACTCAACTGTTTATGCTGCTTCTTTGGATTTGTATAAAGTGTTTTGGATAAATTATAGAAATGAAATGTTGGTAGTAAATTCGCTAAAGTCCAAATATAAGCAGAATTTGGATATATTAAAACATTCAAAAGAGGAAAAGCATGTTTAAATGAAATAATTAGATGTTATCAAGGAAAATAAAATTTGATGACAATGAAAATAAGAGGAAAGTGTGGTAAAAAATGTCATAAAACAATATTATTATGTTAATCCTTGGGCTGAGCTAACAATTAAAAAGTTAAAGCTATAAAAGCATGAAAAGCATGGTGTAATAAAGAGGCTAATATCAAAATGTTTATGGAGATTAGTGATTAATAAATTATCAGTAAAGGGAAATATGCCATATGAAAATCAGTGAAAGGGTTTGTATATATTGTGGTAAAGATGAAACTACAGAAGATGTTTTCTTAGAATGTTTAAAAGTTGCAAAATTGTGGGAAAATTGTAGAAAGAAAAGTTCATTGATAATATAAAGAAGGTAAATACAATAAATCAGGATATAATTCTGTATGGATATCACAGACATAAAAGTCCACCTGCAAGACTTAGTTGATAGCACATAGTTCCAGAAAGAAATTGCTGTAGTCATTGTGGACACATAGCAGCCTGTACATTAATTTGGGTAATGAAGTGCTGTGAAGTTAGTCAGTTGTGATGTCAACACATGGAGGCTGAAACTACTAAGAAAACTTTTAAGAGGCAGTCTTTACCAATAAAATAAAATACAGCAATAACATACTTTGTATAAAAAATTATGATTTGGTACAGAATATAGCAAGGGCATTATTCCCAGATGCATGTATGGGAAAACATAAATCACTTTAAACTGAAAAGTAACTTTATGACTAGGGCTGTATTTGAGCTGTTACTTTATTAAAAAAAGTGAGTGAGAGAGAGATACTCATTTTTTACATCCATAAAAATATTTTACACCTGTTTCCTAAAATAAATCATTACAGTTTCTGTTTGCCTGATTTGTGCATACCTATTGGATAACCATTTGAGATGTTAGGACTTAATGCTAAGACTAAATGGGTAAAAAAAATGGACTTACATATATTAAGTCTGATATTGCCATTGCTCAGAATATTCCCCTTTCACCTCAGGTATGGTGATCTTGAAAATAGTATACAAGTTTGGGGGCTGTAAGAGGCTTGCCTTCCACATCAGTTGGGTGCAGGGGAGCTTGCCCCTATGAAAAAAAAAAGTTTAAAGGAGAAGAATGATTTTCAAGATTCACTCTTCTCCTGCATTTTCCCTCTTTTTTTTTGAGATGTTGGCACTCAGTGTTACAAATCCCAACATTTAATAGGAAACCTATTTATTGACCATTGGGGCAGCATACATGTAACATCACACATACACATTTCTCTCCACTGAAAAGTTTACAATGAGACAGGGCAGCTTGAAATGAGGAAATGTTCTGGTAACACTGGGCCAGTATGCAAAAATAATTGTGTTATCGGAGCTTGGAGTAAAACTAGAGTGTGACTATGGCAGAATGCAGTGAAGCATTATGGGAAATAAGTGATAAAATGGGTTTATTTTACATGTCCATACTGCACAAGGGTGAACAGCAATTTTCCAAAAGGCAGTTTGCAAAGTTTGCAAACGCCGAACCGAAAAAGGTTTGAATGTGCAATGAGCGAATGCACAGTGAGATTCGCTCATTGCACATTCGACATTCTGGGGCAGATTACACTATAGTGGGGATTGGGAAAAGGTTCCTTTCCCCACTGTAGTGCAATCTCGGACTTAGAATAATAAAGTAGGGGTGTGTGCAGCGCCCCACATGCGGGGGGGGGTGCAGGGGGTCTTGCCCCCTGCATTACACTTTAATTAATTTTTCAACATTAATGCTTGAAACTCAGCGAATCAGATTTTCGATTTGCTGATTTTCGAACATGTACAACTGTCGCTGTTTTAAGTTTTGTGGTTACGCTTCGCTCATATGAGCAATCGCACCACTGTGTTTCACTGTTATGAAGGTAAACTATAAAATGTACCAGTTCTGACTTGTGATTGTAGTTGTTGCATCAAGGGAATATGCTGGCCTTTTAGAAATATTCAGTGTATTTTCTGAGGAGCAAATTGTTTGATCAGTTTACAGTTGCACCAAAGTATTCATATGAATGCTGCCAGGATTTGGCCCACAAACCACATTGAAACTTAAAAGTCTAACTGTTTAACCTGTCAAATATGAGTCAGTTTTTGAAAAAAACTTTTTAGGCATGAACTTCTAAATATCCATATAGCCATACATAGAAAGGGCTTCTAATTCTAATTCGAAACTCTCCTTAGCATGGAGAACATCGATATCTGTGCAGTAACAGAAACCTGGTTCAAGGCTCCTGAGAGCACCACAGCACTACCAGGTTATACCTCATACCATGCTTTTCGGCCCCAAAACTTGGACCGAACCACAAAAGGAGGGGGAGTATCAATATTCGTCAAAGATACCCACACCTCCAGGTTGGTGGCACAGCACGAAGCATCAGAGACTATCCATGTGCAACTAACAGTGGTAAAACTGCCTTCCAGTTTATAGCCTGCTACAGACCACCCTCCCAAACCCAGGAACCCCACTCGGCCTTCCTGAGAACACTGGAAAATATGAAGGTCTCTCCAAACACCATTATATTGGGCGACTTCAAGTACCCAAACATAGACTGGGAGCATTACTCTAGCTCCAACACCCTAGCCCAAAGTTTCCTAGAATTTATAAACTCAAATGCTATCGAACAACTTGTTACCACTCCCACAAGAGGGGAAAACATACTGGACCTGATCATCACCAACATGGGGACTCTATGCTCAAGACCAGAAGTGCATCCCTCACTGGTAAGATCAGACCATAAACTAATCTCACTGGATATTCACATCCCGACCCCACCCCCTGCCCAGAAAACCACAGTGAAAAACTTCTCTAAAGCAAATTTCACACTCCTCAAAACTGAGGTGGAATCCTTCAAAGCCCCAGGGCCTGTGGAAAATACGGCCCAGACCGCAGAATCCTTTATAAACACATTCTATGAACACCTTCAGGAATGCATGGATCATGCAATCCCAAATAAAATCAAGATGCAATCCTCCAAAGGCAGACTTCCTGTCTGGTGGACCCCGGCTATAAACAAACTATACAATAGAAGGAGGAAGCTACTACATGATAGAGCAAAATCCCAAAAAGGGAAGACATCTCTGATCAGTATTAGCAAAAAACTACGGGCACTCATGAAATCATCTAAGGCCAGCTTTGAGAGAAAAATGTCACAGGACACTAAGGATAATCACAAGGCTTTCTTTAGTTATGTTAGGAACCTGGGTGGGAATTCCCAGATATGCTCAGAATTAGTCCAAAATGACAAAAAATACACTGAACCCACAGACATTGCCAACATCCTAGCTGACAGGTTCAGCGCAAACTTCTCCCCCCCCCACCAAAAGGGCAAATATCTATCCCAGCAGAGTGCTGCACCCCTGACATCTCAGATGCTCAGGTAAGAGCTGCCCTCTCCAAAGCAAAAAACACAGCATCAGTGGGACCAGACGGTGTCCCGGGCTGCATCCTACATGAACTCTAAGAAGAGCTAAACCCAAACATAAAACTACTGTTCAATCTCAGCCTTACTACAGGATATGTACCCAAAGAGTGGCGTACAGCAACAGTGGTCCCTCTCCACAAACGTGGTGCCTCAACGGATCCTGGAAACTATCACCCCATAAGCCTGACTAGCTTGGTCTGCAAAGCTATGGAAAGGATCATCATGGACCTCATAAATAAAGATATTGGGGACCTACAGACACTGGATCCTACCCAGTTCAGCTTTGTTAAGGGCAGATCCTGCCTCTTAAACCTGGTCGATTTCTTTGAAACAGTCACCAAGGCCATTGACGAGGGGAAGGTGGTCCACACACCCTACCTGGACCTCGCAAAAGCCTTCAATACAATACCCCACTTAGGCATTATAGATAAGCGCACCAGCTTAAATATAAACCCCTATGTCACTAGATGGGTTGCAAACTGGCTCAAGGACAGAACCCACATGGTTAGAATTGCTGGAGCCATGTCAGACTCCAAACCAGTTACAAGTGGCATCCCACAAGGCTCAGTCCTGGGACTTCTCTTGTTCGGTATATATTTCCCGGAGGTACAGGCCAACACGGAAGGACTGTGGCTGACCAAGTTCGCAGATGACTGCAAACTGGGTGCCATAATTGACTCTCCAGCCAACACAAGCATCCCCCAAAAGGGCCTCATAGAAACAGACAACTGATGCCAGAGCCATGGCCTCAAGCTAAGTGCATAGTCATCCCCTTTGGCAAAAACAAAGTGCCCACAAATTACCACATAGGTGGTAATCCATTAAGTACAGAAGAAGTAATTAGGGACCTGGGGACCCAAGTTGATAGCAATCTCTCATTTGACAACCACGTGGCCAAAGTGCCCCTTTTGGGATGTACCTTACCAGACTGCTGCAGCAACTGGAAAGACCCCAAAAGTATCTCACCAAGAGGATCAAAGGGCTCAAACAGATGCCATATGCTGCCTGGTTAAAGAAACTCTAGCTCTACTCAGTGGCATACCGCCTGCTCAGAGACGATCTGTGCCTGACGTATAAAGCCATGTCCAACCTGGAATTAATGGACATGCTGCACTTCAGAAAATCCAAATCCCATTGAGCTATGCGCTCGAGAGACTTGAACCTCAGCACTGAAATAAATAGGACATGCTGGAGGGACAGATTCATAACCCAGAGGCTCCCTTCACTCTGGAATAAAATCCCAGTCCAGGTTAGGCAGAGTCCCTCATTGACTCTCTTCAAGAGGAATCTTGATGAGTGGATAGGAGATCGTAGGATTACCCCGGGTATCACTTCTGTGTCACTGTTAGACAGCGGCACAGTATACTAACCTCGAAAAAGGGTATAGCAAAATTAATTTAAAATGGGTGGCGAAAGCCAAACACACTCTGGCTAGGCTTATAAATGCCCTAGGGCAGATAGCCTAGTATGAACCCATGAACCTATGAACCTATGAACCTAATGAATCCAAGGAAATTATTTTTAATTTTTTTTATTTTCAAAATAATATAATGTTTAACAATACAATCATCAATAAATAAGTATTATAAACCTTTATATACACTATGTACAACTGACCTGAACAAAGGTGGGAAAAATAATAAAATATATGAAATTAGTAACAAAAATTTATAATATTCAATTAATAAAGTATAAAGTTACACATTAATTATTTAGGGTTCATTTTTAATGTCTCAATAAGATAGGTTCATAGATTAGTACTAAGCTAACTGCCCTTGTGAGCCATTTTAAGCCTAGCCTATTATCCCTTGTGAGACTCAAACCCTACACCTTGCATTTGTAAGACAAACACCTTAACCATTAGGCCACCCTCCCAAGAGTAAATTTTTTTTCCCAAGGATTGTTTGTCCATGTTTTAGGTGAAATTCTCGATTCCTTCACCTTGATTTCTAATGTCGCTGTTTCTGCCGTCAATCTCAAGAATTCTTCCAGAGTAGGTTCTTGTGAAGACTTCCACTTTCTAGTTATACATTTCCTTGCCACAGCTAGTATGGACCAAAGTAGGTATAGATTTTCTTTATTCATTCCAATAGTATCATTAACATTTAAGAGGACTAAAGATTTGGTTAAAATAAAGGTATCTGTGAATATAGCTTGGAGAAAAATAGTAATTTCTTCCCAGAATTTTTTTATATTAATACAATCAAAAAATATATGAGACCATCAGCCCCTATCTCACATAGGTATGGGACGTTCCCCTGTAGGAAGTGCATGCAAGTACACGTATACAGGTAGCCAGTTTGTCCATCCTGTGCAGAAGTGCACAGTAGATTTTCCTTTTTATGCTGAATGTACTACAACGAATTTAGTTTACTATGCTTTTTGCACATACTGTAATGTCTACTACATTGGGAAGACAAACCGCTGTTTGAGAGATTGTGTGCTTGAACATATAAGAGATATTAGAAATAAAAAAAAAACTAGTGCAGTATTTAAACATGTAGAGTCTAATAATACACAGCACTATTTTGAATTTTTTGTGTTAGAAATTGTATGTGAAAGTTTGAGGGGAGGCAACATTAAAACCAGGACAGAAGTCTGTGAGCAGAAATGGATTATTTTCTTTAAAGCAGACTGCTTCCCTGGTATTAATGATATGGTTTCCTTGAAACCATTTTTAAGAGAAAGGTCATTGAAGCATTGACTTTTTTACTATGATTTTTAATAGTTTCATGTTGTTCATATGATTTTTTGTGTTTTAGCACTTTAAGAGTGTATGCGTTGTAATAATTGTTATGTGATTTTCATTGGCTGATTTGATTATAAAAATGCATGATGCTTTTATTGGGGTTGTCTGATGAAGCAGTGTTTTACCGTGAAAGCGCTCACCTTAATAAATAATTTTCTTATATTTTATCTGAGTTGGTTTTATTTGATATTTTGAGTTACCACTCTGCCTGCAGGACTGGCTGCATACTTCTGGACTTTGCTGCATACTTGAGAGACATACATACTATATGTCTTCCCATTCTTCCCTTGTATATGGCTTTTCTAGTCTGTATTTCCATTTTATCTATTCTGCTTTGATTGATTCATATAGTTATCATGCAATATTTTATACACCCTACTAAGTACCCCCTTTAAACAGCAGCTTCTGTTCTAGATTCAAATAAAAAACTCTACCAGAGCAGGTCTTTCACTTAGGACTTCCCTATCCCTTTTTCTTTACCTATACTATGATATCAATCCCTGATAGGGAAGGCAATCTTTAACATGAAGTCCAAACTTCTATTTGGCCTTATCCTATGCTATTACCTTTCCCTATCTAGTTATTTTCCCAATACCTTGAATCCTTTGACAGTTTTCTCCAGTAAATTCCAGACCCCTCTTGTCTAAAGTCAGATGGCGCAGTGGTGCAGCAGTAGCATTGTCACCTCATAGCAAGAGGTTCTCCAGTTCAATTCTTGGCTGGGGTACCTTTTGTGTGGAGTCTGCATGTCCTCCCTGCATTCGTATGGGTTTGCTCTGGTTTCCTCCCACAATTAAAAGACATGCATCTGGAGCATTTCTCCCCAGGCATCTGCTGAAAAATGGCTTTGTTCCAAGTCGGACTTTCCCAGTAAACAAATGTTAAATAAATAAAAAATATATAATTTCTGTAATCCTAATTGCAGTCATTTTTATTGACAAAATCTCCTTTCTACATTCATGTGATGGCTTAGCTCTTAAAATACTTTCTTCAACTTTATGAATATAATATTTTGTATAGTGTTATTATTCTCCTTAATGATCTGCATCCAAAAATCCCAGTCTATCCATATTTTTTGACCCCTCTACTTCATCATCATCCCTTTCAACTTTAAGTTATAACCTTCAGTTTGTATTATGTTTATGTGCCTTAAATATGCAGTTCTAAAATATCCCTTCAAATCAAGTAGTCCTCAGCTTATCCCATTTAACTCTTGGTCCTCTTTCCAACCTAGATAAATTCCTTCAACTCTTTATTAAATTATTGCCCACAACTTTTCCTCTGATTGATAAAAATATGCCTGCACTGTATAGAAAACTAAAGGGACTAAAACATTTCACTGCTTGTCTTACTCTCCATATCCATAAACAAGATCTGTCCAGTGTTTGTAATATCTTTTCTTCAGTCTCTTTCCACATATCCTTAGTTGCCATAACAGAAGCCTTTTTAATCCTGACTACTAAATACTCAATCTGTTCATATTCTGCCACCCTAAATACTTCACCTTAAAATGTCTCCATAAATATGAGTATTGCTGAACCATGATTAGATACATCATTTATGGTTATAGCCTTTGTTTTTCTCCTTATAAATTTTATATCCTGAAAAGACTTAAAACTGCCTCCAAATGTAGCATAACACCAAGATATCCTTTTCTGGATTTATAAAGTAAAACATTCTATTGTTGCAAATAAAGGCACCCATTTTTGATTACTGTACAAATGATATCCTTCAATTTCAGAGTCCCTTATTTCCTTTGCCAGTGACTCTAAATATTAAACAAATAAACAGGAAAAAAAACCTCTCTGACTGGCTCCACTGTTCAAACACAACGTATTGGGGAGGAACCCTGCCACATTAATTCTTGAATCTCCTCCTTCATATATCCTCCTAATTAACCCTATTACTGTACAAAATCCAAATGCTTCCATTTCCCTACTCACAAAATCCCAGCTTACTCTGTCAAATGCTTTGTCTGCATCAAGATCCAACAACAGTTGCATTTTCTTACATTCCTCTTCCCTCTGGATCATCAGTGTTCTGTTCTTGCTATCAGATGTTTGCCTGCTGATGGAAAATCTGGCACTGAGCAGCACCTGCAGCTTATGGGATAAGGTAGTACACAGTTTATGACAAATCTGGCACTGAGCAGCACTTGTAACTTACAGGAAATGGCAGTACACAGCTTATGGAAAATCTGGCACTGAGCAGCACCTGTAGCTTATGGGATAAGGTAGTACACAGCTTATGGAAAATCTGGCACTGAGCAGCACCTGCAGCTTATGGGATAATGTAGTACACGGTTTATGGCAAATCTGGCACTGAGCAGCACTTGTAACTTACAGGAAATGGCAGTACACAGCTTATGGAAAATCTGGCACTGAGCAGCACCTGTAGCTTATGGGATAAGGTACTATACAGCTTATGACAACTCTGGCACTGAGCAGCACCTGTAACTTATGTGAAATGGCAGCCCACAGCTTATGGAAAATCTTGTTAGCTTTTGCCTTCAGCTGCATTAGTCTGATGCCCTTATTCTTGCCACTGTGCTTAGCATCACTGTGCTGATAGCACATTGAGGAGACAGTTATTACCATCTCTCAACAGGCTGCAGAGTGGAATGTACATCATATGAGATGCTCTAGTTGTAAACACTGTTATGAAACATTCTTCACACAAACTTCCTTGCTTAGTAGAATTTCCATTGTACAGTTTTTCACCAGCATTCACATGCTTAGTCCCTCATGTCTTTCATAATCATTCACAACATGCTCACATCTGTCAAGAGATTTCTGCAGGGCATTAGCTACAATAAAGCCTTTATGTGTTAACAAGTATACTACAATAGGCACATTAGAATATTGCTGCTAAAACATATAAAGTGATAGGATCAATGTTTTTTTTCATTTCCATCCATGTTCTAAAGTATATCAGTTATGATGCATACATGTCTGTTATAGATGTATTGACCGTATTGCTTAATCAGGTCATACAAACATGTACAATTGCATAACAACAATTGCAACATACTTCAAACACATGGACAGTCACCAGATATGAGGTCTGTATAGCTATACACCTACATCATCCATATAATAATTAATGTAATTCAATATTTATGATAAATGTGAAAATCATGACACACAAAACCTTAAGATAACACATATCTGTTCTACATTTGATTCAAGTCAGACCTATTGTATGCCTGTACTTTTTTTTTGCATGAAGTGTGGAACAGAGCACCACAGACTACTGTTAATTCTTGTTCTAAGATCAACACCTCAATATATAATTACACATGCACTAATATTTCACCATCAATTGCACACGTTAGTTTGTCAGTTGTGCTCTTCAAGAAATTATTAAAAAAATATGTATTTCTGCATGTGTTAACTGACTGTTGTACTCAAGATATGTGATACTGACTGAGCACATTATTCTGTAGTTATGTTTGCAGTCCAACATAGACTGGGAAATAGTGCACAATGGTGTTGCTCATTTTCACACATAATTCATTAGTGTATTAAAAGTTCAGTATCATATATTTTCAACTGTCTGTTTCTATTTAGACTACACAGTGTTCAAACATGAGTACATGCAATTGAAAATAACACCACAAATTACTAATGTTTGCATACAATTATCCCAATTTGAACACTCATCAATGCTTTGTTGTCAGTCCACTATTTCAGAAAAGTGATTGTCATCAAAACAGTATACCCTTACACAGGTACATGTCATTCACACTAACACAATGTACATGAATTACAGGATAGATAGCTTATTTGAGCATTATGTAATTACTTGTGATGAGCGCATTACTGAACATTATGTAATTACATATATTCAGACCATTTCTGTTACTTCTACTTGTCAATACATATGCCTTCTCACCCAAAACTGTGATGCACAATACCATATCTGCAACACATTAATGTGGTAATCCTTACAAATATCAATTTTCACACATTTAAAGTCAGACTTCTCCTGTGGTGCTTGTGATTAATACCATGCGAATCAATATCTAAGTGTTTGAATACAGTGCTGACAGAGTTTCATGAGTGTCTGTTTGTGTACATCTGTACTGCTAGTTAGGCTGTATTGATCCACATGTCTGACATATACAGCTCCACTCAAGAGAAACATTTCAACTTGGACAATATTCTTCCATCATCTTATCCTGCTTTTAGCACAAATATCTCCTCTGCAACATGCTGATAAGGTCATCCTTTCAAAATTGCACTTTCTCACTATGGAAGTCAGACTTTTCCTGAGGCACATGCAGTGATATTATGCTCTCTAGCTTATGTGATGAAATGGGTAGGAAGTTCAAATCCAGCAATGCTGAACTTGTGCATGTGTGGCTCTAGTGTGACGTATATGGGTTCATAAAAAATGTGCTGTGTCCACTTCCACTCATGAGAAACATTTAAACTGGAAGAGGAGTCCCAATCACTTTATCCAAAACATCTTCTCTGCAACTCACTGGTGAGGTCATCCTTTCAAAGTGCACTGTGTCACAATAAAAGTCAGACTTCTGCTGTGGCTCATGCAATTGATACTGTGTTCTTTCGATTTGTAATGGGATAGGTAGGTGGTTCAAACCCCACATTACTTAAATAGTATGACTGTGTGTTTGTCTCTTTATTGTTATGTACAGTCAGCTCCATTACAATACCCAGTATTTACACTTCCACTTAGATGTATTTACCCTGGCAGAGAGTCCCCTATCAAACTCTAGCTTCCCCAGGCAAAATTCAGTTTTGGCAATAGACTGATAAGTAAATGTATTTAAACTGCACTGTCTCACAGTTGTAATACAACTTTCCCTGTGGTACTGGTTGTTGATACTGCGCTATCTAGACTGTCTAACTATATAGGTAAGAAGATGGTTTGAATCCAACAGCAAGTGACTACTGTGAGTGTGCATTTGTTTTTTGTGCTGTGTAAAAAAGGGCTTCAAATACAGTGAACAGTGTTATTAGGCTCATCCACCACTTTTATTCACTTTTAGCAGGCGCATTACCATATTAAACAGTGGTGATGTCATCCATTCAAGTGTGCACTGTCAGAGTTGTAAAACAGCACCTCGTGTGGTACTTGTGATTCATGCAATGTTCTCTAGTTTGAAACCAGGCATTACTACATAGAGTCATTTGTGTCAGTATGAATGAGAATGTATATGTAGGTAATGATGTTGTCACCTACCTGGCTGATGAATACATGTATAGCTGGGGAATTCAACTTACAATACTTTCTGTCCATTTTTCTCAGACAAATGTTTTGTTTAGCACTGATCATGCAATTTGTTGACTTTTGCCTTTTTGAATGCTAGCAGTAAGCCTTCTCATGTGGAATGAGGAAATGATACAATGTTCTACAGCTTATTGCATTACTGAGCCATGAGTATGAATCCATAATTACCTATACATTGTGCATGATTGTGATTCTACCATTACAGTGACAACTGCATTAGACATCATGTGTGTTTAGGTATACATAGGTATACATAGGTATACAGAGCATCATGCAATATTTTGTGACAACAAGACCAGTCACACCACTCTGTTAAACTCATATACCTTGCATCAGTAAGGTGATGTGATGCATTCAAATGCACAAATGTCTCATAACTGAAGTAAGACTTCTGTGATATTCACTCTACAGAATATCATATAGCTTCTGTAGTCATAATGGTAGGTGTTCAAAACCTGCAGTGAGTGACTATAATCACTGTATGTCAGTATACTGCTCTGCATAACTGACATCCGACAATGTTGTAATGTCTACTGTTACAGTGGGACAGGCCTCCTCATCACTTTTACCTCAAACAACTTGTTTGTACCACAATGATATGATGTAATGACTTCATATAAGCAAAGTCTCACAATTGTGGCAAGACTTCCACTGTGGTGTGTGTGATTACTACACATTTCATTACCTTATGGACTTATATAGGTGGATGTTCAATTTCAGCAAAATACAACATTATGTGAGCACACTGATGTAACACAAACACCATTGCATCTATTTTTTTTCTATCCATTTTTTATGTCCGGCAAACACCTTTCAACACATTTGGGGATTTCATTGCAGTCAAAGAGGTGTTTTGGGGATTTCTGTGGTGTGATTCCGTCTGTGACGTACGCCATTAATACTTGACTTGTCTAGCATGTTTATGCAGATAGACTGTGATTTGAATCTGGGACTGTGTGGGTGTGTAAAAAACAATGTGGACAGAAAAGAGTGGCTTGGCCAATCAACAGTGATATTAGACTGTTCACAGTTGTGTTCATGGGAATATTAAATTAGGAATGCCAAGGTTCTCTGCTGGTTTGATTGTTTTCGTTGAGATGGTAGGTCATGTGATCCTATTGTTTACATTCAGGCAGATTTTAGTCTAAGAGCTCAGGTATCAGTGACATGAAGGAAAAAGGTAACTTAACACTTCAATTGTTTCCTCTGTGCCCTCCTTTTATTTACCCTCCCATGCTGACAAGAAGGCTTTATCACTTCACTTTGAAATGTAATAAAAGAGTGTTTATATGAGCTACTGTTTTTTTTTTTTTCATTTTATTTCCTTTGTGTCTAAGTGATTAACTATTTCACTTTCCTGGCATACACAGCAGTGGACACTAAATATTTTCTGCAACATCGTTGCTTGTTTGCTTGAGTTTACAGATCATGGAAACAGATGCCAGTGGATGTATTTTATTATATAGTCTGGAACAGGGTTCATTTACTTATTTAAAGAGATACTTTTGTATACATCTCTTTCAGTTTGTTGCTGTGGTGGGTCTTATTTCCTTTTATGCACCTGTTTACTGAGGATGTATAGCAGGTCCTAATGGAAGGAAGAAAGCCTGCTACTAGAAAATCAGATTTTAGCAAATGGAAAAGATTTTCTCGTTGGTGCAAACAACATACCCAGTACCCATTCTGGGCTAGTTATTCCCTCGTTTTACAATATTTGTGTGAATTAGTATCCTGTCCTTTGGCCTTTCTTATGTCTTTATCAAAGATAATTAATTGGACACTTCAGCATATCTCCCCATGGGTCCTTCTCTTTCAATGCATTCTCATGTCATAATTTTTTTGAAAGGGGTTTTGCATAAGAAGCCTCCAAAAAAAGCAGTTCTGCCCCCCCCCCCTTGGGATCTTAATTTTGTGTTAGGGGGAAACCAACACTTGCCCCATTTAAACCAGCTAATCTGTCTGACATCAGGTTCTTAACATCGAAAATTGTTTTACTGATTTCTCTGAACTCTGCAAGATTATCTGAGTTGCAAGCTCTTATAGTAAAGTCAACCTTCTCTCATTTTCCACAGACAGAGGAGTTCTTTGAGAATGAATCCTCCTTCTTTTATGTCTAAAGTGGTATCAGAGCTTACTTTATGAGAAACTATTCATCTCCCGATTTTCTTTCCTGAACCTAAAATGAGAAATGTATACTGCACTATCGCTTATATAGTCACTTGTGAAGGCACACACCAGTAAGTGGTTAACATGGCAGCACCATTCCTAACAATTTATTATAATAACAATAGGTATAACCTTCTTTTCTTACTTTATTTTAAATGTCCTTTTATATGAACTTTAAAGAGCATTACAGTTTCCAGGTGCTGGTTGCACTGTACCTCAACTATAATGGATTATAATTAGCAGTCAGATTGGCACAGGCAACTAGAATTTCATTTGAAATTTAGATAAAGGGCAAAACACTGAACTGCTACAACTTCTACTGGTAGAAATGCCACTGGTAGAAATGACATTAGTAAGTTAACAAACTATTGCTTTACTTAGTTCGCAAACAAAATGTAGTGAATTCAAAGAATACAATATGAAAGACCTGACCAAGAATTATTAAAGTTTATTCCCAGGGGAATCATAACATTCCTTGTAAGCTCAAAGCATTGTATTAAAGTGACAGGGTGGGCTGGGAAAAGGATGATGTCAGCTTTGTGAGAGGTTTCATTTTTAGTAAAGTGAACATGGGATGCCCTGCACAACTAAGCTATCAAAATACAGTTACTTTAAGACAAAATCCATATTTGTGTAATTACTTACAAACAGTTCTAGCATTCTGAAAAAATATCCTTCTTTGTACCATTGCAAAAAGGTGATCCATCTACAGACCTTACTAATTACAGAACCACAGCAATACTATCATCTGTATCAAAAATTTAACATGTATACACTCCCTTACTTACATATCTGAGAACAGTCTCCTGTCTCCAGCACAACATGATTTCCACCGGTCAAGTTTTACCACCATTGATGTGCAGTGATCATGGGGTTATAAAGGTTAATTTGTTGATAGATAATTCTGACAAACTGAAATCTAAGCCAATGCACAGATTATATGGAAGCAAAACAGTCACTATGTAAAACTAACTGGAGTGTACTATTCAGTGGAAAAACTGCAAATGGAATATGAAAGGTTTTGAAAGAGAAATTGAGTGTAAAAAAAAAAATCAAAAATGTTTAACATCAGGATCTAGGCATACAATGATGGGGGATATATTTCCATAAGAACTAGACATCTGATTAAGATGAGAGACAAAAAATATAAGAAATGGAAGAGAGGTCGAACTACAATTTTGGAAACTGAAATAAACAATCTGGACAAACAGATTAAGCATAGTGTGAAACAAGATCAAGAAAAATTTGAAGAAAATTTATGTAAAGATATTGAGCATAACAGGAAACCTTTTTATAGATACATAAGGTGTGGAAGGAGTAGAGACACACAAATTGATAAACTGTGTACAGATTCTAAAATTTATTCCCAGACACAATGTATTATAAATATATTTACAAAATCTTATGCAAAACAGTTTGGTTCCACAAAAGGGGTGGAAAGTTGTCCTAGTGACAGCCAGATATCCCCAGATACTGGAGATTATATTGAAAAAGAACTGGGAAAACTGGATCCAAACAAAGCGTAGGGGGGGGGGGGAATTAGTAACAATGACCTGAAAACACTTCAGCAAGTACTTACAGTACCATTATATTTATCATTCACTAGGTTATATAAATATGGAGAGATTCCTCAAGATGGGAGACATGTGCTTATTAAACCAGTTTTTAAGGGAAAGGGGAGTAGGACAAACCCAGAGTCATATAGACCCTTAAGTCTACTTTCATGTTGTGGAAAAATAATGCAGAAGGTAATACTGGATAAGTTGTTGTCAGAACTGGATAGGTTCAGACTTGAAACCCTCCTTATGAAGGGAATTTCCACTGTTCCCCAACTGCTGTTCTCAAATTCCCAACAAGCACACCCAACTAATCCTACTTAACTGGATCTCCCACCCCTTTGCAGCTTCCTTGTGGCAAGAAATGCAGGAATTCATCTCACGTGCAGGGAATCTAGTAGTTTCAGTAATCTTTCTGGTGTACTAGGCAAGTTTGTGTGGTGAAACCAGGGGCGGATCATGGCATCGGACTGCTGGACTGCAGCCCCATCAGTTGTTTTTGGTCTTGTTATATCTTTTAATTTAATGTAAAAAAAAAAATCTTTTTTTTGTTTTACTTTAAATTTCGAGTCCGCGACTCAAAAGTACGCGCATGCGCATTGCGCACCTTAACCGTGGTAGTAAACAGCTTTTTTTTTTTTTTTTTTTCATTGCAGCCCGGAGGAGCAATTAAGGCATCATTGTGATGCCCAGAAGTCTATGCGGCAGCGGTTCCAAACCGCATAGACTTGGAAGGGGCTCGGACTGCGACGTCTGCAGGTACGTCAGTCATGACGTGACTGCTGGGCTAAAGCCTAAATGCTGCTGATTGGTTGTCGCTCTCTTCCCGGGCTTTATGTGCTGGGAAGAGAGCGAGAATCAGTCAGTTCAGTTTAGTTTAGGAAGCTTTCTTTTTGTGATCAGATCATCATTGTATTGTTTTTATTTTTTCATTTCTGTTTGGATTTTGGAATCGTTTTTTTTGGGTGCCTGGGTGGATTATCGTTTGGACAGCACCTGTGCGGATTGGAAGAGCAGAAGAAAGAAGAAGAAAGTACAGAGTGAAGGGACGGGTACGGATGTAAGTATGTTAACTGTTTTTATGTGTAACTTCTACTTTTTCCAGATTCAATTATTAGACTAAAATATTTATCCTAAGTGTAATGGCACTGGAAAAACAACAGTTTCTACTAGCAGTGGCACAGTGAACACAACAAAACTAAAACCAAAATGACAGGATGGTTGCTGGTTTGCAGTAAATATCATGTTAACAGATAGGAAAGTACCAGGCATGGAAGGTTAAAGTAGTCTGTGAATATAGGAGAGTTGTGTAAATGTAATTTTGTTTGATAGTGGTATCCAATAAGTTTGATTAGAGTTGCATAGTAGTGTTTATGTGATGCTTGGATAGTTTGTCTAGCTGTTAATTCTGTGATTTTTTTTTTATGTTGCAAACATTTTGCCAGTAAGGATATTTTACAGTTACCAGTTAATAGTGTTTCATTGACTGGCTTAGGTAGCAGTAGTGATTGTGATGTTCTTTTCTGTGGATTTTATAGTACACATATATTAATCTGGTAGAGGCCATGTGTTTTTATCTTTTACAGTATTATTGCAGTTTTGACAAATTAGGTTATTTCCTTGAGTAACTCATAATATTGCCAAGAAGCCACTGTTTTGATTGGTTCATTTGGAATTTTTCAATTTACATTACTTGAGCTGAGCAGTTCTCTGGTTTGGTTCCCAGCTAGAGTGTCTTCTGTGTTGGGACTGTATGTCATCCTCTGTGTTTCAAGATAATTTTTATCAGGTGTTTGGCTCACTCCTATATCCCAGATATGTTTCACTAGGTAAACTGGTAGTTTTCTAAATTGTCTGTAGTCGATATTTATCCCAGGAATTAATGAGTGTGCATGTATATCCTGTGGTGGACGGGTGTTTCATCTAGAATTATTTATTTGCCTTAAACCTATTGTACTGCCATACAAACACCACCAGTCTGAAACGTATGTGCTGTCATGACAAATGTGTCAGGGCCATCACAAGTCAGCCAGAGACATTTCAAACTGTGACATACTTGTTGCACCCCAATCCCCCATGTAGTGACTCTGGATGTGTCGAAGCAAGGCAAGGAGTAATTATGCAGTGTAAATGTGCAGAGAATCCCACCCATCCAAGGTAGACACAAGTACTACAGTGGCTTTTCATCTGTCCTTGATTTTTACAGAATGGTCTGGTTTCTGTCATATTTTTTGTACTGTTGAATTATGCTTATTACTCAAAGTGCCTGTTGCTCTGTGTTTAAGTAGCAATACTTTAATGACAACCGGGTAAGCTTGGCTGAGATTGCAAGATGCAAGTAAGCTTTAATAAGCATACTGTTAAAGAATTGCCAACATTGAAAGCCTTTCTGTTGCCATGTAGAGAATACTTAACTAGATAATGTATAAGTCTTGAGTATTGAAATGCATATGCCAGTATTTGTAATAAAGGACAGGATTATATTACATTATTTTAAGAGTCTCATTATACTTGGAGACTTCCAGTCATCTCTGCAGGCTTTACCCATAAACAGAATGCCAATAGTGTGGTCCATAACCTGTACAGTGATCCTTTTAAGCAATGTATCTTGAGCTTATTTCTTGTTTGCTTTTCATTTTTTACTTTGATCATGTTTTCACCATGAAACAAGTAGATGTCAGGCAGAAGGCCTTTTTTTGGATAAAGAACATTTTTACAAGTGGGGGCATCAGAGATTTCTACTTTCAGCATGTTACTGAATATAAATTATAATTAGAACTGCAGTGCAAGAAGTGGTTTGAGTTGAGTGCTGCTTGTTTTTCTTATACTTGATTTTGACTGGAATTCCATTAATGTATTTAAAAAAAAAGTAATTTATTTGTTCATGCCACACAACCTTTTTTGTTTCCATCTAGATATTAAGCTGTCATGCAGCCAATGCATTGAAATATTTTTATTCTTCTACACTTCATTTTGTCTTGATTGGACTCTCATAATGATGGTTTGGCACCCAGGGCAGTATATTTAGTTTTTGTGGTTTGCTACTACAGGTGTGTGTGTGTGTGTTAGGGAATACCTCCGGCTTGAACCCTGTACCTTGTATGCAGGTGTTAAAGACCTGAATTCCCTTCCCACCACCATTTGTGAAAAGATTGCAGATTTTTGTCTCATATTTGATATGATCTGTTCCTCATAATATCTGTGGTTTGTAAATGTTGCAATGCTTGATATTTGATGATGCAGTGGTAGCATTGTTGCCTCACAGCTGCAGGTTCTCAGGTTTGATTCTTGGCTGGGGTGCCTTCTTTGTGGGGTCTGTATCTTCTCCCTGTGTTTGTGTGGGTTTGCTTTTGAGTCTTCCCAAGTTAGAAAGACATGTCTGCATTATTTCTTCCTGGGCCTCTGCTGAAAATTGTTTTTTTGTTCCAAGTCCGACTGTCCTGATTAACAAATGTTAAATAAAATTGACAGGCATTTGAATTTCAGACTTCAGGTTTCTGAATGTTTTAATTCCTTACATATTTGATGGTGCAGTGGTAGTATTGTTGCCTCACAGCTATAGGTTTTTCTGGTTTGATTCTTGGCTGGGGTGCCTTCTGTGTGGAGTCTGCATCTCCTCCCTGTGTTTGTGTGGATTTGCTCTGGTACCCTGCCATTTTGCAAAGATGTGTCTGCAGTATTTCTCCTTGGTCCTCTGCTGAAAATTGTTTTTGTTCTGTCAGAAGTAAAACTGACAGGCATTTGAATTTCAGACTTCATGTTCTTCAGAAAATACATAGTAACACAACCAACAACCTTTTTATTCTAGCATTTTTCTAAGTTTATAAGATGAATATTTGAAATTTGTCCCTATTTTTGGGAGTGTATTCCCCCATTATTGGCTTCGTCCAGGTTTTTTGTGCTAAGGTTGACAGCTATGGCAATAACTGAATTCGCTGAATATGTTTGAGGGCTGTATTCCCTCATTACTGGGTTTGTCCAGGTGTTTTGTACTAAGAGGTTGACAGCTATGGTGAGAACTGAATTTACTAAATGATAGCTATTTAAGTTTCAGTCTTCCTCTCTTTTACAAAGCAGTTGGTTTGGCGTAGTGGTATGTTGCTCTGACTGTTTTGCACAGGGACATTGGCAGTAAAATGTATGGTGGTAACACAGCATTTTATTCTAGCAACTTTCCAAGATTATATAAGCAATGTTTAATGTGTCCCTGGTTTTTGGGCATTTGACCCTCCCCCCAATAAATTTTGGCTTTTTCCAGTTTTCTTGTGCTGCGAAGTTGAGATGCAGTTGAGTATTGAGTAGATTGTACAAGTAGCTGAGAGCTGCAGGGGAACAGAAGTTTATTGTTGCTTAAGTGAAGTTGGTTTGCCTTGTTAATAGCACAACAGGTTGTGTACTTGCTTTTGATGCAGAAGGCTGTGGGTTCTACTCTCACAAGGGGTGGATGCTGCTGTACTGAGTGTTCTCCTTGGTGAAGATACTAACTATGAGTCTGTTATCAGTTTGCCATCCATTTCCTCTTGCAATATTACTAGCTTATCATTTTTTAATGTAATATAGGCAATTTATTCCTGAGGGGCAACAGACACTATTTTTCGATGAAATCATGAAATATAAAGGTGTTTGCTAGCAGCAACCTCTTCGTTAGTTACAGATTTCTTTAATGTGGAATTATTTAGATGACTTTTACTTCGTCAAACATTGTGCATATTTACTGATAATGGACTGTAGAATTGTGCATATTTACTGATAATGGTGGACTGTAGAATTGTGCATATTTACTGATAAAGGTGGACTGTAGAATTGTGCATATTTACTAATAATGGTGGACTGTGGAAGTCTGAGTAGACTTTTATGATGGAAATGTTCTAAAGTGGGCAGTTTTGTCATTATGTGTGCATGCGTTTTGTTTCATTGCTTACTGGAAAAATGCTCAAAACAGATTTAAAACTCCCTCTAACAACTGTACTGTATTGTACAAGGAATATAAATTTAGTACAATGAGGAAGGTGTATCAAAGAGCACATGTATGTTTCATATGCAAGGGGCCTATGATTTGAAAACAGCCCAAAATTAATCTTTATCTGCCACTGGCAAAATGTATTTTCTTTTAATGTGGGTTTCAATGCTGTTTCAATGAATGTGAGTTTCAAGGGCAGAGAAGTTTTAATGCTAAGTCTGTTTTTCATTGTGAGACTGCATTGCTTTGTTTAGCAGATGTCTTAATGTTTGTGCTGTAAAATACAAAGTAAAACTTTCAAATGAAGTCTAACTCATCATAGAAGTAAAGCAGTATGCACATTAGTGTTTATGGTAAATGGAGTGAAATAACCAAGTAATGGATCATTGGAATGGCTGCAGAGGCTCCATTCAACCATTATTTTGTCAGGGGGGAAGGGCAGCAAACAGAGACAGGACCAGCTGAACTATACCTCCCAACTGTCCAGATTTTCAAAGAATGAATAGATTTTTGCTTCTTATTTTTGGTTTGTTCTTAATAAAATTTATAGTTTTCTGGCAAATCATTTAGGAATTAAGTCACTAAATGATACACTGAGTTTCAGACTTCATAACCTTCAGAAAAATGCATGCTAAAGTAAGAACTGTTCTATCAACTGTCTCAATTAATACAAGAGCAGTTTTTAGTACTGTTTATATGTTCCCCCAATATATTTGGCCTTGTTCAGATTTACTGCATTAACAGGTGCAAATTGCTTTATAGAATTAGGCATAGCCAACCTCAACTGTCCTCGATTTTGGCAAAAAATGTTGCTCTTCCCCCTAATAATCCCTCCGCAAAATAGCAATTTTGGAAGAAAACATGTAGGGTTTACAATTAAGAAATAATTATAATAATCAAAGTTATAGATTACTCGAAATGCATGTAGATTCTTTTATTTTGTCAGCTGCTCAAGTTAGCAGTACTAATATTCAAGTGTCCCTTCTTTGACAGGTTCCCAGCTGTATTGTGTGGCTATTTCATATTTTTGCATCACATTTTTGGTCCATTTTTCATAAAATTGTGTGTTTTGGCAAATTAGTGACAAATCATTAAAGACTGAAGTTAGAAAATAATGACAGACATTTGAGTTTCAGATTCTATACCCTTCAGAAAATTCATACTAATTGAAGACCTATTCTATTATGTTTCTAAGTTTATTAGAGCAATATTTAAAAATTGTCCTTATTTTTGGGCCTTTGTCCCTCTTCTGTGTATGGCTTTGTCCAGATTTCTTGCTCTGAGGTTGAGAGGTATGACAAATGTCAGGGCCATCAGTCAGCCAGAGACATTTCAAATTGTGACATACTTGTTGCACCCCCCTCCCCCATGTAGTGACTCTGGATGTGTCCAAGCAAGGCAAGGAGTAGTTATGCAGTCTAAATGTGCAGTGTGTCCCCCCATCCAAGGTAGACACAAGTACTACAGTGGCTTTTCATCTGTCCTTGATTTTGCAGAATGGTCTGGTTTCTGTCATATTTTTGTACTGTTGATTTATGCTTATTACTCAGATTTATGCTTATTACTCAAAGTGCCTGTTGCTCTGTGTTTAAATAGCAATGCTTTAATGACCATAAGGTAAGCTTGTCTGAGATCATAAGATGCAAGTAAGCTTTAATATGCATACTGTTAAAGAATTGCCAACATTGAAAGCCTTTCTGTTGTTGCCATGCAGAGAATACTTAACTAGATAATGTATAAGCCTTTGGTATTGAAGGACAGGATTACATTCTTTCAAAAAGCTCACACTTGTTGGAGACTTCCAGTCATCTCTACAGGTTTTATCCGTAAACTAAACATAATGCCAATCATGTGTGGTCCATAACCTGTACAGTAATCCTTTAAGCAATGTATCTTGAGCTTGTTTCTTGTTTGCTTTTCATTTTTTACTTTGATCATGTTTTCCCCATGAAACAAGTAGATAGTTGTCAGGCAGCAGGTCTTTTTTGGATAAACATTTTTACAAGTGGGGGCATCACAGAGATTGCTACTTTCAGCATGTTACTTGGTACTTTAATAAATCTGAATATAAATTATAATTAGAACTGCAGTGCCAGGAGAAGTGATTTGAGTTGAGTGCTGCTTGTTTTTCTTATACTTGATTTTGACTGGCATTCCAGTAATGTATTTAAAAAGTAATTTATTTTTTCATGCCTCACAACCTTTTGTTTCCATCTAGATATTAAATAAGCTGTCATGCAGCCAATGCATTGAAATATTTTTATTCTTCTACACTTATTTTGTCTTAATTGGACTCTCATAATGATGGTTTGGCACCCAGGGCAGCGTATTTAATTAAAGTTAGTTTTAGTGGTTTTGAGCATAGCTCCTCCCCTTTATAGTTGGCCACACCCCTTCCCCTTGACCCCACCCATTCAGCTGTCTCCTGCAGCCCCCCTTTGATTTGAAGTCACCAGCCGCCACTGGGTGAAACACTTTAGTGATTAGTTGAGTAGTGGCACGCTCACTAACTCAAACAAATACTGTTGGACTCCCTACTCTTTCCCCTGAACTTTGTCCCTCCATTCTGCTCTCTTTTTAGCAACTGATAATACCAAGAGCTGTAAACCTGTACAAAACTAATAAAGCAACAAGTGATAGGTTGCTGTTACCTGCATAAGTTTCTTACCTCAAAGAGCTGGCTACTTTTAACTGCTCCACTGTTTTGAGGCACACATTGCTAACTGATTGTTTCTACTGTGGTCTGGTAGGCTGGCTCAAGTTTCCCAAAGTTAATTTCTGTTCACTCAAACTCTCTTTCTCCTTTCCTTTACAGTCTGTGTCCCATTGCTACTGTATTTGCCTACATTTCCCTTTATCCTCAGCCCCCTACTTGGACTGCATCTGCTCCTCCCCTGTGATCTTCCTCTCTGAATTTACTTAGTCACCCTCAACAACTGGCACCATTTTCAAACAGCCTTTTGTATCCTTATGAAGCGAATTTCCTCTGCTCCCTGACTAAGTGTGATGCCACTTAAGTGTTATATGTAAAGTTGTTATTGTTAAATCATTTTGCACTTTTTACTGTCTGTACACTGCTTTTGTTATACTGGGTTTTACTGGGTGCTTTAAACTGTTGAATTTTGCTACACATTTTTAGTGCTGCACAGCTCTCTTCCAATGTTGGTGATATATTCCAGGCTATGGATTCGAGTGAGCATGCTACCAGCATACTATTTCCATCCAAGTTTCCGATGCTATTTTTCTGATTGTTACTGTGCTAACTGCTTAAATAAAACTGAATGCTGAATCGCGCTGTCTGCATCTTTCAGGTGCAGTTGTGAGGTTCTTTGACATCCAATTGTATTCGTGAGGTTTTTGTAACCCGAGTTCCAGTTTTCACAACCACTGTTTAAAGCATTACCTGTATGTTTTTTCTGGGCACTACAATAACTGATATATTGCTTTCTATGTAAGTATTTCTGGGGGTGGTCTCTATTAAATCTGTTTTGTTAGTTACAGTAATGTACTATAGTTAACTAAAGAGATTAGTGCAGTTGCTATAGAGTGCATTTTGTAAAGTGTTTTTACTTACTATACAGTGTTCTACGTACTGCCTCATGACTACTTAAGCTGCTTTGTTTGTAGAGAAACTTTTACTTAAGTTAACTGATATGTACTGTGCTGTTGTGTTTTTATTCTTAAACTTGTATACACTCCCTTAAAGGGCTTACAGTTACCAATTTTATTGACTACATTTTGTAGAATTTTGTAAGATTTACTGTATATATTGTGTTGTACTTCTGCCTCATTTCTGATAGATTAGCTGTACTAATCTATCTCCCTTCTCTTATAGCCACCTACTTTCCCTTCTCACCCCCCCCCCCTTTGTTGTTGCTTCACTCCCTCAAAGCCCTTTTTATTAACAACCCTGTCTCCTATCCTCCCTGTCTAGTTCTGCTATTGCTATGCTGAGACTTCCTTAGCAGTCATATTTTCTGTCCTACATCCCTCCTAAATCCCCTGTCTTAACACTTTTTTTCCTATTACATCTGCTGTTCTCAAATTCCCAATGAGCACACCCGACTAACCCTGCTTAACTGGATCTCCCACCCCTTTGCAGCTTCCTTGTGGCAAGAAATGCAGGAATTCATCTCACATCCAGGGAAAATATTAGTTTCAGTAATCTTTCTGGTGTACTAGGCAAGTTTGTGTGGTGGAACACTTTAGTGCTTATTTGACTAGTGGCACGCTCACTAACTCAAACAGATAGTGTTGGACTCCACTACTCTTTCCCCCTGAACATTCTCCCTTTATTCTTCTCTCTTTTTAGCAATTGCTAATACCAAGAGCTGTAAAACTGTACAGAACTAATAAAGCAACATGTAATAGGTTGCTGTTACCTGTATAAGTTTCTTGCCTCAAAGAACTGCCTACTCTTAACTGCTCCACTGTCTTGAGGCACACATTGCTAACTGATTACTTCTACTCTGGTCTGGTAGGCTGCTTTACAGTTCCCAGGAATCATTTCTATTCTCTCAACCTCTATTTCCCCTTTCCTTTACAGTCTGTGTCCCATTGTACTGTATTTTACTACATTTCCCTTCATCCTCTGCCTCCTACTTGGACTGCATCTGTCCCTCCCCTGTGATCAACTTCTTCTCTGAAGTTACTTATTCTTCCTCAACAACTGGTGCCATTTGAAACAGCCTTGTCATCCTTGTGAAAGGAATTTCCTCTGCTCCTCGAGTAAGTGTGCATGCGTTTTATTGATTGTTTGTTGATGCTCCTTACCTGTGGGCCTCGGTGCAGTCCCGCTCTGTTTACCCTCGCTAATGCTCGGGCTCTCTCCACTCCCCTACCCTGCCCCCATTTCCCACATGCTCCCACTATCCCTAGTCTTATACCTGTCTCCTCCCATCAATACTTCATCCAGTCACAAATTAGAATATCCCTCACCACACTCCATTAGCCTATTCCACATCTAACCCCATACCTTCACCACAAACCCTCCACTAACCTATCCCACATCAAACTCCATCTCTATACCCCCGCCTACAAATATGAAACCCTCACATGATAGCAAGTTAACTACTATCCTCACAAGTAATACAGCTATCCTTCTTATCCTAAGTTAAACACACTACCACACCTCCTACTTCACATTTACTACTACCTATGCAGCCCCAACAAAACATACCTCCACTTATAATCCTCACACTCCTCACTACAGCCTACAGATATCCCCAAGCCTATACCATCACATTACTATAGCACCTAACTCAATCAGACTCCTCTCAACTAGCCCTAGGACAGCAACTACAAAGAAACATATTACTATCCTAACTAAACTAAAAAACTTACACCACATAAACCGCCAGCTGATCTTGGCAGGAGACATACACCCAAATCCAGGGTCTAACTCAATACAGACTACCACAGTTAACTCATCCCTCTCCTCCAGCCAAAACTACCCATTACTAGACCAAAAACCAATCTATTTCTCCTGAGCTTAAATACTCGGAGCATTAACAATATGGTACATTTACTGCATGCATTGCTAGCCACCTATTCCCCTGACATGCTATGTCTTACCAAAACTTGGTTAAAGCCTGCAACAACTGACAATGACTTCCTCCCTACTGGATACAATGTCCTGTGCCATGACGGACTGTTTAAAAAAGGGGAAGGGGTAGCATTATAAATATAACCTAAACATAACCACTATTAATCTTCAAATCCCATCCTTTAATAATACTGAACTCCTCCTAGCTAAACTCAAACTTAGCGACAAAAAAATCAATCAATATTATCACCTGCTACATGCCATCAGACAACAATATCCCTACCCTAGATGCCTTTTTACAATGGACAAGTCAAAACTCTCCCTGGAAATGATCATCCTCAGTGATTTTAATATTGACTGGAACAGATGTTCACCCAAAAACCCCCACTAACCATATCAGCCTTTACAGTTTCAAGTCATCCAATCAAACACTAGACTAGGAAATTCAAGAATCAAAGAAAGCCTCCTAGACTGGATCATATTAAATAAAATTAACACCTCTTACCAAGCAGGTGTCCTTCCTGACACCCTTGGTGACCACTAGCCCACCTTTCTACTAAAATTCAAAACCCAGAGCTACTTTACTCCCTTATTACAAACACTAGGAACACAAAAAGCTTCAACCCTAACAAATTCAGACTTGAGCTAAAACACTATAACTGGAGCGTACTAAATGTACTGCCCCTAGAAGAAGCTGTAACCCACTTCAGTAATACTTTCCTAAAAATCTTAAATGCCCATGCTCCAGCCTGTAAAAAACTCAAAGTGAAAACAGCTCCCTGGATTACCAAAGAGACTAAAAATAAATTAGCAGTAAGGAACAAAGTCTGGAATCTTTGGAGAGCTACTAAAACCCCAGCAGCTAAGGAACAGTTCCAAAAACTTAGAAACAATACAAAAAAAGCAGTCTTTCTAGATAAGACTTATTTCATACAGCTACAAAACAGGCACCAAAACAATCCCAAAAAGTTCTGGGCAGGAATAAACTACTCCACCCCAGCAAACCCTCCACAACATCTCCTACCTCCACTAGCAAAATCACTATACCAGATACTTTCAACTAATGCTTTATAGAAACAAACTCCAGCCTTGTTTAAAAACTGTCTACATCCACCACCACTAATAGTTCTGTACCTATACATAGACCCAAAACAACCTTCAATTTCAACCCATCCCTACCAACTATATCAAAAGGCTGCTAACCAAATTTAAACCTACTACACTTGCAGCTGATTGCATCCCTGCCGAGTACCTTCAGTTGGCTGCCAATGAAATTGCCTTCCTTCCTTTTACACAGATCTGTTTCAGAAACCACTATTCCACCTATCTGGAAGAACACCTATATCATCCCCCTCCACAAAGATGGTACCTCCACTGACCCCACTAATGTTCTCCCCATTGCCATCCTGTCTCCACTAGCTAAAATATTTGAAAAATGTGTACACCACCAACGCATGCCATACCTACTCAACAACCAACTGCTTTCTCCTACTCTGCATGGATTTCAGCCTGCTCACAGCACCACCACTGCTCCACTGTCTTTCACAAACTTCATCAACAAAAACAAACACACAGGCAACCTAACATCTGCTATATTCTTGGACCTGTCAAAGGCCTTTGATATGGTCAACCATCCCAAACTACTTCAAGCCCTTACTAACGTGGGCCTTAGTAACCATGTATTAAAATGGTTTCAGAATTATCTACAAGGATGACAATAAGCAGTTTGATGGGACAACAACCTATCCTCACTGCTACCTGTCACCACAGAAGTCCCACAAGGGTCCATTCTAGGACCCCTTCTTTTCTCCATTTTCACCAATAATCTTCACAGCATCTGTCAAGATGCAACTGCTATTCAATATGCTGATGATAACACTAGTCTGTTCAGCCAGTGATCCTCAGGAACTCCTATCCATCACCCAAAAAGTCTTCCAAACTACTGTAACCTGGTTTCTTAACAAAAACCTAATACTAACAAAAAAAACAAAAAACAAAAAAAACAAACAAACATACTTCTGTTATTTAGTCCAAAGAAATCAACCACAATACCCAGCCCATTTAATATTGTGCCCAGGGATGGGACTATTATCTCCCCAGACACTCATACTAAACTGCTAGGAGTCATCATTGATAATATTCTCAAATTTGAGCTGCATATAAATCAAACCATTGAAAACATCCATAAAAAAACTGGGCAGTCTATATAAAAATAAACCATTTCTAACGGCCAGTATAACAATTGTTCAAACTCACCTCCTCTCTACTATATTATACGCCTCACCTATTTTCACCAACCTACCCAAAACAGAAATTGCCAAGCTCAACACCTGCTGCAATCAAATTGCCAAATTTGCTACCAGTGCCCCCTACTGATCCCATCCCTGCCATTCCCTAAAACAACTTGACTGGCTTGAATTTCCTAATCTCCTATCCTTTCATCAGCTTTCCTTTGCACACAAACTACTACTACTTCCAGATAAAACTCCAGCACTGGCCAACCTACTAAAACTACAAACTCACCCTAGACAGCTACACTCTAGTGATAAAAGCTAATCAAGGTCACCAAGAGCAAAAACACAGGAGAGGACTCCCTCTTCCCTAATTATATAGGTAAAACTTGGAACTCCCTACCCTCTGCTATTACCTCAACATACTCAAAGGTTACATTTAAAAGACTACTCAAAGAACACCTAAAACTCACATGGATGTGTTTATGTTCACCCCCAGGCTAACCTCCCCAACCATATCCTCTCTCTTTTCTAATCTCCTGGTCTCTGTTTCAGAGCTATACCGCTAAGAGGAACTGCAGTTTTTTTTCATTTCCAGCTTCCTCACAGTGTCACCTCTACATCTGGCCTCTCAGTTATTACCTATACATATAGGGGGCTAAAACACTGCTGGGTACAGTTTTTTATCATTTTCTTTTCTTTCTCCATCTTTACACTTGCTTTTATACTTAGTCTATATATCGGACCACTCAACTCTGTTGTTTTACCTACTATCAACCTGACAACATCAAACTTGTACACAATCTAACTGCATAAAATTGTAAAAGATGCAACTTTCAAAATGCAACTCTCACCTTTGTATCTTATTCTGTAATTCTTCTTACTTATGTATTGGCTCATTCTAACTGTAAAAAATCATAAAAGATGTTTTTTATTCTATGTACCTAATTTTAATTTTCATGCTTATGTACTGTCTATGTAAACATGATTGCTGCTGTTATAATCCTTACAATTGCTTGTAATTGATTTGTGGAGCTTTTCTGCCAGGGCCTCTGTTGAAAATGGGCATGTATCCAGTTGGACTATCCTGGTCAACAAATGTAAAATAAATAAATAATGAATAAGTATATTGAAAACAGATCTATTACCACCTGTAACATGATGTTCTATAACAATATAATAACAACTATGAATGAAAAATCGTGCTGTGATGTAGTTTATATAGATTTAACTTCGGCATTTGACAGGGTCATACACAAAACATTGATCAATAAATTAGTACAACTAGGTATTGATTTACTCTTTATAAGATGGATAGCTGCATGGCTTACAAATAGGACATGGCAAGTATCATGCAGCAACTGGACAGACAAAATCCTTGTTTACAGTCAAGGTGTCCCACAAGGCTCTGTCCTAGGCCCTTAGTTGTTTACATTGTATCTTTCAGACCTAACTTTTTCATCTGAGGTGTTCTACAGTCTATATGCAGATGACCTGAAATTGGGTAAATTGATTACATATGTTACAGATAAGACATGTCTGCAAAATAACGACTAAATTGACCATTTGGGCACAGTAAAATAATATGTTAATAAATACATCAAAAACTAAGCATATGAGATTTTGTAGACATAAATTGAATTATGAATATTTAATACAACATACAGTGATTAAAACTGTAAACTCATTTAAGGACCTAGGTATATGGGTAGATTCAGCTATGAGTTTTTCTAATCATATCAACCAATTGGGTAATGATAGTTATAGAACTATAGGTTGTATAAAAAGATTTATAAAGTCTAGGAAATAAAAAATAATGAAGTCATTGTTTGTTAGTTACATTAGACCCAAACTTGAGTATGGAATGACAATATGGAAACCCTATAAGAAAACAAGGATGAGTAAACTGTAATGAGTACAATCGAAATACACCAAGGGTATCCATGGATGTGAAAATTTAAGTTATTATGAAAGACTAAAATATCTGAACTTGTACAGTGTCTCTTATAGATATTTAAGAGGAGATCTTATTCAGGTATACAGGGCATTTAGTGACAACTACCTCTGGGAATGTTTGGGGTAACAAAAAGTACTAGAGAATCATCAGATAACCTATGTAGAAGATTCTATAGGAATGAGAAGTGAACTAATTGGTTCTCTGACAGAGTAGCTGATGCATGGAACAGACTACCAAATTACATTAAAGCAAGTACTAGTTTAGATATTTTTAAGAACAGCCTGGACACTTGTTATGGTGACAAGTGTTTTGGTATATTGGCAAGCTAGAAGGGCATTAATGCCCATGCTTGAAATATTTGTATATATGTATGTACCATAGCCACAGTTCTACTATCACTACCCTACTAAGCATTACTGACATAGTGACTTCCAAAAGAAATGTCAGTAATTTCATCTCCATGATCCTTCTCAACTCATCCAACTCTTTAGACACAGTCTTCCACCAAAAATTCTTGTACAAACTCTTCCCGTTATGTCTCACAGAACCCTTGCACTTTTAGTTCTGCATCAACCTATCACAAAGGGAACAGGCTGTTAATTGGCAAAATGATTTCTCTGTTCTCTACAATCACAGGAGGAGTTCCCCAATTATTAATACCTGGCCCCTACTGTTTAATATATGTATCAGTGAACTGCACACTGCCTCCAAACATGCATACAAAGTACAATATGCTGATGACACATCTCTTATTTGTGCAGCCAAGACCTTACCCACACTCCAACAACGTACTCAGCAATCCTTTTCTTCTCTAGAGACTTGACTGGATGAATCCAAACTGTTCCTAAATCCTAAGAATACCAAATTAACGGTCTTCACTCCCAAGCACCTGCCCAACCAAAAACAACATCTTTTCACACTAAAAACAGGTGTGAGCATAGGTGATTAGATTAAATGTAACTATCGTATTCAACAGCTAATAAAATGAACACATCAACAATTAGGATCCCTGTGCAGGACAAAACCGTTCATTACAGATAAGGTTAGCATTAATATTGCCATAGCCTGCTTGCTATCAATATTTCTATATGTTCCACTGGTATTTAACAACTTTAAGTCTTGCCTGTCAGAAAAAACCTGAACAATGTTACAAAGTGGCAAACACTCACTGCTAATCATCACTATTCACCCCACACTACTTCATACTAAAAACAGCAAAATTACCTAGAATTTCAGCATACTCACAATTACTCATAACAAGCAGACAATTCCATAAGCCAGGAAAATACCAGTCCTTTAAAACCATCATTAAACCCTGCCTTTCAAACAGAACATTATGCTCTTTTGACAAATCTTTATTCATCACAATTAAATTTAAAACTACTGCAGGTGATTCATTGTACTCTGTATATCAAAAAAATGGAACCCTATCCCAACTCACTTGAGACTACTCAGCTCCTTAAAAACCTTTAAATCCCAGCTGATGCAGCTCTTAAGTGCTCATGGCTTTGTACCTGCCTATCCCCAGGATAGTCAGCAGCATTCCATAAAAGTGTTAAATACCATGTCATACATTGCATCTCCTAGGGTTCTATTCCAGTTTACTCTACCTTCAGCTCCCCTCAACATCTCTATCACCTAGTCTTCTTTTATATGTGTTTGCTACACCTCCCTATTTGCTTCCCTACCATCTTTAATTCACTTAAATACTCATAGGTTCATAGGTGTGTACTAGGCCAATGGCCCAAGAGCATTTACAAGCTTAGCCCATAGAAGTGCCCTGGCATCGAGTCACCCGACATTAGTTCTCAGTGCCTCTATCAGGTAGAGCCACTGGAGTGATCCCCAGGGTGAATTTTCTATTTCCCATCCACTCATCAAGATTTCTCTTGAAGAGGGCCAGTGAGGTGTTCTGCTTGACATGTATGGGAAGTATATGGGGAGTCCCTGGGTTATGAACCTGTCCCTTCAGCATGTTCTGTTGATTGTGTTAATGAGGTTGAGGTCTCTGTGGTGTGTGGTGCAGAGAGATTGGGATTTCTTTAGATGTAGCATTTCTAACAGAGCTGGGTCAGACAGGGCAAGTCAAGTCAAGCAGAGATCACCTCTTAGTAGACGATATGAGACAGAGAATAGCTGGATTTTTTTTTTGTCTCTCCATGTAGGACATGTTTAAGCCTAGCATCCTCTTCATCAGGAACTTTTGTGGCCTTTCAAGCTGTTGCATGTGTCTAGTGAGGTACATGCCAAATGGGCATTATACTCGATGACTGGCCTAATGAGGGAAGAGTAGAGAGAGATGATGACCTCTTTCTTCCTGGATGCAAAACCCTTGGTAATGAGATGTGCCACATAGAAGGACTTTCTGACCACAGTGGCAATGTGGTGGCCGAAGGAGAGGTTGCTGTCAACCTGTGTCCCCAGATCTCTTCTAACACCTTCAGTGTTCAGTGGGCTCTCATCGATATGGTAATTACTGGGAACTGGGTTTTTCCCAAAGGGGATGACAACACATTTTTTGGCATTAAGCATAAAGCCATGGTTTCGACACCAGTCATTGGTCTCGGTGAGGCCTTTCTGTAGGATGTCTGCATCACTTGGGGAGTTAATACTTGTCTATGTACTTTTCATATCTTCCTTTACAATATTTTTTTCTTGTGAACAATGTTATGAACTATATCAGAGAAACTCTAGAAACTTCAACTTATATTTGGATGCATAAGCTGCATCATTCATATAACCCAGGATTGTATAAGCATGTCCTCATCACTTGTAACTAGCACTACTACGTACTCCAGGATATTGATGTACTCTAACTTCAATGTATAAATTCTGATTGCTTTCAAAAACTGTACCATGTCTAAAAGCCTTGTCCCTTATATTTGTGTTTACTGTGTATAATTATTTCTATTGAAGGTTTTCTCCCTGGGCATCTGCTGAAAAAATGGATCCTTACCCAGTCAGACTTTGTCTGTAAACAAACAAAATAAATAAATAGAATATAATTTAAACATAAAGAAAGCAGTCATGCCATATCTATTTTTTGTGTCTACCATGTCTTCAACTTAATGGCAACTGTGGTGATGTTGCCATATTTGTTAAGGATCATATATTGTTAACAGGACCCTCAAAGTCCCTTCACAGTCATGTAATATTCCTAAATATACTCAATGAATTCCCTCCAAACAAGATTTCCATTATATTTGAAAACTTCAATTACACATTAATAAAGTGGAGCACCTATAACCCCAATGCAGAATATGTCCAACAAAAACTACCTGGATCAGATAATTAACAAACCCACTAGCAGTTATAATATTCTTATCTAGTCCTTACAAATATAGGGTCTTCATGTACTATTCCCATGGAATCTCCATATCAGACCATAAACAAGTATACATCTAATTTAATAAAATCCAAGGATTTCAAAAGTACTAACCTCGTCAAATTCTATGGCATGGTTTCAAAATTCATTCATGGCAGCATCAGCTCTGACGATAACACAGCAGGTAGCTTCATGGAGGAATTATGAATACATTTAGATAAATCTATAAAGCTGGTAGAAACAACAAGAATGAAACACAATGGCAAATTCAAAAACAAACCTCCTTGGTGGTCTAGCAACATAAATAAACTTTACAACAACAGAAAAACAATACTTAAAATATACAGCAGATCCAAACCCCCCCCTCATATCAGTAATAGTATAAGAAATATTACCAAAACCTTCAAAAACACTGATAGATCTACTAAAGCTGCCCTTGAACATAAGTTAGCATCTGAACCTAAGGACAATTACAAATCCTTATTCAGCTATATTAGGAAATTATGGAATAACACACGGCATTGCCCTGAACCTATTCAAATGGTACCACTTATATGGATACAATAGATATTGGCAAAATACTAGCAAACAAATTCACTGCTAATTTTGCCACAGAGACTTGTTGCCAAAGTCCACAAATTCTTGAATCCCTTAAATGCTCTATTATCGAAAGGGAGCATCTCAGACCAAAAATGCTTTTTCCATGGGGCATAACAATATACCTGATTGTTCAATAAATTGTACTAAGCGTGCCCTGACAAAACCACTCATCAAACTGTTTAACCTAAGTTTAGTTACAGTTTTGTCACTGAAGTTTGGTGCACTGCAGTGGTGATGCCAGCCTACAAGGGAGGCTATACCATAACCCCAAGGATTTAACAGACCCATCAGCCTGACAACATAGAACATACTGTAACTAACCTGATGCCAGCCTACAAGGGAGGCTATACCATCACCCCAAGGAATTAATAGACCCATCAGCCTGACAACATAGAACATACTGTAACTAACCTGATGCCAGCCTACAAGGGAGGCTATACCATCACCCCAAAGGATTTAATAGACCCATCAGCCTGACAACATAGAACATACTGTAACTAACCTGATGCCAGCCTACAAGGGAGGCTATACCATCACCCCAAGGAATTAATAGACCCATCAGCCTGACAACATAGAACATACTGTAACTAACCTGTTGCCAGCCTACAAGGGAGGCTATACCATCACCCCAAGGAATTAATAGACCCATCAGCCTGACAACATAGAACATACTGTAACTAACCTGATGCCAGCCTACAAGGGAGGCTATACCATCACCCCAAGGAATTAATAGACCCATCAGCCTGACAACATAGAACATACTGTAACTAACCTTGTAATCAATGATAACAAAAATGTTATTACACTTGACCAACAACAGCTGAGATTTGTCGAAGGAAGATCCTGTCCAATCAGTTTGGTTAACTTCCTTCAGAGGGTTACACAACCTGTTGACAGTGGCCATGCTGTTCACATGGCATATTTTGACCTGGCCAAAGTGTATGACACCATACCCCATGC
This sequence comes from Protopterus annectens, assembly GCF_019279795.1. Lineage (NCBI taxonomy): Eukaryota > Metazoa > Chordata > Ceratodontiformes > Protopteridae > Protopterus > Protopterus annectens. Next base: position 1,109,906,038 of record NC_056728.1, on the reverse strand, counting down.
TAGCATTGTAAGTAAGCTTATCTCTTTACAAATAGATTCCCTGTGTGGTAGGATAGAGACTGAACACACACACACACACACACACACACACACACACACACACACACACACACACACACACACACACACACACACAGGTGTCTCATTAGAAAGTATGAAGACAGCTAGTGCTGTTCACTAGAGGACAGTATTGGAACCCCTCCTTTTTAACCTTTATGTTTCTGATCTCCAGAATGGAAACCAAGACCACGTTGTAGAATACTGCAACCTGAGAGTTACTGTCATATCCCCCTCTGATACCCAACCCTTCACAAAAACCTTATGCAAGAACTTGCACATGTAAATATATGGTGTAGTGAAAATGGGCATATATTAAATGCAAAAAATAATATAATACTTTTACATTTGCTAGACAGTGCATCTCCTCAGCATACAGCATAGAAATACCCCACTTCAAAATGAAAATGTTAGGGAACTTGGGTCCAGCCACCCATACACCCACCAACCCACAAGCCCTTTTTCCCATTTTTGCAAATAAGATAGGGGTGTCTCATTGACAGTGAAAATAAACTAGGGTGATATTTCATTTTAGAGTGCACTTTACCCCAACTTTACTGACAGTGAGAAGAGTCAGTTTAGTGACAGACAAATACAATCGAAGGCACAATTGAGTGGCAATGGTATATGCTGTCAAATACTTTCACTGTATAGAAAGGAAGTCTACACATTTTTTTCCCTTGGCAAATACCATTTTTTGTGGCTTTTTGTCAGAAAAAGGAAGGATATCAAAACACAAGGCATTTGGTTATGCATAGTGCATTGTATACATAGTCTAAGGTGTTATGGTTTATGGATAAAAATCTTCAGTTCTACACCCACACAACATACCTCTCAACCTGCAAACTGTGCTGTTGGAAAATACACAAGTATACTTCATTGCAAAATTCCACCACACAAGATCATGCATTTTTGCTTCAGAAAAACAGAGATGCAAGATATGTGTCCTCTTCCTGTAAAAGATTGTTGCACTAACATGGATGACATTCTTTGTTTAGGAAACATCACTCAACAGTGTCTGCAGATGGTCTGGTACAACATAAGTGCCCTCCAGGAGGTGTGGCATAAAATGAAATATCACCTCATCTAGAGCCAGTGCTCATACTGCTGGATGGTTAGCCCTGCCACAATTGTTCATCCATACCACACGTACACACACACACACACACACACACACACACACACACACACACACACACACACACACACACACACACTCACACACATGGCTTTGGATTATGGGTTAATAATTTCCCTTGATCATCGTGAGAACGGTAGTCAGAAACTGTTCTACTTACCACAGCTAAATTGCCAAGGGAATATAATCTAAATATAAGGAGGCCATTCCTCCCTTACATGCAGTATTGATTTTCCACTTATCCCTTTGGGATGTACCTCAACTGACATATCAATCTCCAGCCATTCCTAAGTAAGATGCTTACAGGCTCAGAGATGCTAATGGACCTTTTGCACATCCCCAAAATGAACAGCATCAGAACTAGATCCAAGGATTTAAATGTTGCTTGTGACATAAATAACTCATGTTGGTGAGACAGGTAACTGATCCACATGCTCTGGAACAGGATCCCCATCCATGTAAAACAGAGTCTATCCCTAACCCCATTTAAGTGTGACCTTGACCATAGATGGGAAATTGGAAATTCCTCCCCAGGTCAGACCCTCATGTCTCTGATAAACAAAGGCAGACAGTATTGCCCAAAATAGCATGCCTCCACCTAACCTCTATAAACTTCCTTACTAACATACCCCTTCCTAATAAATTCCCATGGTACATAGGGGTACAACTGGGTTAGATTGCATGGCTAAGCTTATAAAGGCCATGATGGTCGTTAGCCTAGTATATACCTATGAACCTAAACTACCGAGAGAGAGACTGGAAGAACTGTCCCTTTATTCTGTATCTTATAGACTGTTGAAGGGAGAGCTGCATCTTGCCTTTCTTGTCATTTGAGACTCACAGCTGTCCTGTATCTTTCTTGTATCACCACGAGTCTAGTAGTTCCACAAATTATCAGAACCAGGGACTTAAATCTTCACCAACAGATAAATAAAACATGATGAAGAGACATATTCATCACACGATGCCTTACTCACTTCTGGAAAAGACTCCCCCAGCAGATAAAGCAGTTTGATGCATTATCATCATTTTGACAGGACCTAGATGATTGAATGGGGACCCACAAACTCACCCTGGGTTTGACAGGTGTAGCCCACCTACAGAATAGAGGTTATGTTCTGGGGGGGTACTAGCAAAGTATAAATGAATGCAAGACTCTGTTGCATTAAAATGCCTATGAATCCTATGAAAAAAGCAGAAAAGAAAAAACATATGCTATGCTTTGCTGTTACAAAAAATAATGCTTTCTAAAGCATTGAATCACAACAAGATGAGAATACTAATACAAACAAATGTTTGCTGCCAATGCCATGGCTTAAAACTCAATACCAAGAAATGTATTATAGTACCTTTGGGAAGTCTACTACCCCAGGTAAATACATTATCAATAAAAAACCCTTAAAAGTTGATTCACTAGTCAGGGATTTAGGAACTCATGTAGGTAGTAACCTAAACATTGACCAACATGTATCTGAGTAAGAAAATACGCCTATGTTGCTCAACTTATAAGCAAGGACATGGCATCTATGTCCAGAGTGATCATCATAATACTGTTTTTGGCCCTCATTAGACCCATCATAGAGTATAATGCCCCTTCAATATGTACCTTACCAGACACCTGCATCAAACAGGACATCCAAAAAGTTCCTTACAAAAAGAATACAGGGAGCAAACACAATGTCCTGTGCTGATCACCTCAAATCCCTGTTTCGTTACTTGGTATCATACAGACTCCTGAGAGGTGATCTTTGCCTGGCATACAGGCATCCCTGGACCCTATTTTGATGAATCTTTTGCACATCCACAAAACAAACACCATCAGAACTACTAGACTCAAAGACATACATTTTGCTTGCAACATAAATAGGACATATTAGAGAGACGGATATGTCTCTCAGAGAATTCATGTGAAGCAAAGTGCCTCCCTATCCTTATTTAAGCACAGCTTGGACCAGTGGATATATAATTGTAAATTCACCCCTGGTCTGGCTCCTACATCTCTGTGGACAGTGGCAGTCAGTAAATTACCACCTATATAAATCAAATTTTTGGGTCACATTTGGGTTGCACAGCTAGGATTTTAAGGGACCTAGTGGTGGATAGCCTTGTACACAGCTAAGAATCTAAACACTGGATCTTTAACACTCTCCTTTTAAAATATGATAGCATATTTTAAACAACTATACATACTACATCAGAAATCCTTTATTTTGGGAGTAATAAAATGAATCTTTTCTTATATTTACAGATATTGTTTTATGTACAAAATTCCATTGGGCATCTGAAAAAATGGCAACCCTAAGACAAGCACACATTCATGAATACATACATAGACATAGACATATTATACATACATATATATATATATATATATATATATATATATATATATATATATATATATATATATATATATATATATATATATATATATATATATATATATATATATATATATACACACACACACACACACACACACACACACACACATATATATATATATATATATATATATATATACATATATTGGCAAATACACATATCAAACAGGTATATAGACAGGTAAAATCTTATATAACTGCACAAATAAGTAAATGCTCACCAAGTCTTCATTAAAACAAGACAGAATTTTGACTACCAATCAAATAAGCACAAAGGTTAACAGAAATCCAACTAGCAGACCTGAAGTACAAACAACTTTTAAAGGAAAAAAGCTTAGCTACATACTGAAATAACTTCCCACACAAAGTACAATAAAAATGGTCAACTTGTAAAAATTAAACATGGAGTACAAAGCATTACCATTGTAGTAAAAATTACACTAAATACATAATTCCTGCTTATTTACTTCTCCAAAACATTACAACCAATATAAATAAATCATCATATATTGAGCAAAAATCTCTCAAACATTAAAAATGTACACTTACCTATAATTTTCAGCAGCTGTGTTGTATTAGTATGTCTTGTAGCAAGCTTCACCTACTAGGCTGAACTCTCCAAAGTTCTGAAGTGCTCCTTCATGTAGCTTGCTAGCCTGATTTATAAAAAAGGGATAATTTGCTATAAACCATAAACAGTAAAAAAAAAAAAAAAAAAAAAAAAAAAAGATTGCAATAAGCTTCCTGTTTCGCTGTAATAGCTCAACTGAGCTGTCTACAGAAGGTGAGAACCGTATCTCACTTCTACAAAAGCATTCCCAACACACATCCAAAAAAAAAAAAAAAAAAAAAAAAAAAAAACCTCAAAACATCCTTGTTTCACAGCAGAGTGCATCCAGCTAAAATAAGAACTTTTTACACCCTGGCTAACAAATGGACAAATGTAGATAAATGGTTCAAAGCTGTGGAGATCACCCCAGCCTTACCTGATTACTCATCCTATCATACAATTAGACCCCAACCTGAGGGCAGCAAAGCCAAAGGAGGTGGAGTTTCATTATATATTAAAGATATATACACCTCCAGACTGGTCAAGCAGTATGATGCACAGGAGATGTTCCAGGTGCAGTTAACGGTTGACAAGACCCCTATTCAAATTATAGTTAGCTACAAGCCACAACGTTAGCTTAGGATGCCCATGATACCTATCCGGACCTCCTTGAATCTATTAAGATTCAACCTTATATTCTGATCCTGGGAGATTTGAACTAATAGAATAACACGCGCAAGGCCACAGAGATATCCAAATCCAGCTCAACAACTTGAAATGTAATATTAATGCTTTCATTTTATAATAAAACTTCTTCAGATGAAGTGAACCAAACACATGCTGTTTAAATACAATTCTAAAAGACCATGTGGCAACTTTTTTAAAATCATGTAATTGGCTTTAAATCGTGTGACAGCCAAATCCCCTGAACACATTATGCATTAAGGCAACATATTAAAGTTCAAAATTGAAGTAAACAAAAATCAAAGGCTGAATATCTGAATACATCAACCTGTAAAACATTATTTTACCGTACAATAATAAATCGTTTTATGTGAGGGCAATCATACTAAATGATATGCTAAGAAAATCTGTCTGATAAAAAGTAACGCTATCATCTTTAACATCTTTTCCTTTAACTATAATTTCCCCTTAACTAATCTACTGTCCTCTGTATCTACTATGTTATCCTTGTGCAACGTCACATCCCTACTCTTCACTTTATGTCACTTTACTACCTACCATGATACACACAACCAGCCACTATACCTATAGTCAGGATAGACCCTCATTCGTACCCATTTCCTCAAATTTATTTAATGTTCAACCTATTCACCTTCTCAAATAAAACACATCTAACCATTCAGTCCACTTTGTTGTAACATGGAATCAATGTATATACTCTATAAAAAAACCTAACTAAGCCTAATCCTCTCTTTTCTTTGTGATGATATCCATCTGAACCCCGGCCCCTCAGGCTCATCCATTTCACCTTCCTCTACCGCTATCTTCTGTACACCCACAAAACATCTTACCTCCATTAACATTCATAGTATTCTAAACAACATTACAAAGCTTCAAGCATGGCTTCTTCAATACTCACCAGATATTACTGTCATTACCTCATAGAAAAGATTCTGAAATTCTATCTCCTGGCTACAATATAATCCGACATGACAAACAACATAAAAAAGGGGGAGGCATTGCAATTGTATATAATAACTGTCTAAGTTTCTCACCCCTCAGAACTGACATACCAACCTTCCAAAATGCAGAGCTTCTTATCTTTCTTCTCATTGTTCATAAACATAAGAACCTATGTATGTATAGTTGCCCTCTACATATCAAAAGGTAATAATATTAACTTTTTACAAGAAATTGTTTGCTTGATAACTGCAAATATTACTATTGAAATCATTATCGTAGGAGACACTAACATTGACGGGTTATCTCTGACATCTAACACCCCAGCAACTAGTTTTAACTTGTGTGGGTTCAAAGAGCCAAACTCTTGTCCTACTCGACTCAGCAAATAAAATCATAAAAATTCTGTCATCAACTCGATACTTCTCTCTGACCGTATCAAGTATGCTACCTCTGGGGCACTACCTGATTCCCTTAGCGATCATCACCCTATATTCTTCAATAGGGAAATCACCAACCAACTAAAAAAAATTCAATATAAAACTAATCTTTCTAACTTTCATCCTGATGCTCTCAATTTACTAAAATCTTTTATGAGGGGGTTCTGAAAAGTTCTAAGCCCGACCAACTTTCTAAATTCTGAGTTATTTTGTCTCTGTAGCTGAAAAAATTATTTCATTTTATAAAGTACCAATTTGCAGAATTGTAACGCTGTGTTTTGACATTGTTTCAGATCATTGATTGAACCATATCAATGAAAAGTGTGGAATTTTCAAGTGTGGAACTCTGAGGCGTCATGAAGTTAATATTCCTACAGAAGACAACTCCAAAGGAAATCCATGAATGTATGATGCAAACATTGAGTGACAAGTGCCCTTCTTACTTAACTGTGAAGAAATGGTGTGCAAGCTTTCAGCTTGGAGATTTCAAGACCGAAGATGCAGCGAAGTCTGGGAGGCCTCAAACGGTGTCAACTCCTGAAATTGTTGACCATGTCCATGACCTGATTTTGGAAGATCAGCGAATATCAGCTAAAACAATTGTTGAGATACTACAGATATGCAGGGAAAGTGTTGCATTTATAATCAATGAGCAGCTGGGTATGCAGAAGCTGTCAGCCAAGTGGGTGTCTAAATGTTTGAATTCTGACAAAAAGATGTCAAATGGACACTTCCAAGTTGATTTTGCATTGTTTTCATCGAGCTGGTGCCAACATTTTGTAATGACTAGTTACTGTTGATGAAACATGGTTGTACCACTATGATCCTGAGACAAAACATCAGTCCATGCAATGGCAGCCCTCAGGTTCAAAAAGGCCAAAGAAGTTCAGGAACCAAAAGTCAGCAAGAAAGGTCATGGCCACGGTGTTTTGGGATCAGGAAGGTGTTGTAATGACTGACTATCTCCCAAGGGGGCAAACAGTTAATGCAGAATACTGCTGTAACTTGCTGTGCTGATTAAAGGAGTCATTGAAAGAAAAAAGGAGAGGGAAGCTGCAGAAAGGAGTTCTCTTTTTGCAAGACAATGCACCTGTTCACAAGGCTGGCAAAGTGATGGACATTTTGACAAAACTGGGGCTTGAGTGCATAGAACATCCACCCTACTCACCAGATCTTGCTCCATCTGACTATATCCTGTTTCCAAACCTTAAAAAGAGTTTGAAAGGGTGGCACCTTTCGAGGGATTTGGAAGTGATTGCAGTAGCGGAGCAGTATTTCAGTGACCAGACTTCAATTTTTTTGTCAGGGTTACTGAAACTTCACACATAATGCGCCATGTGTGTTGAACTTCAGACAGAATATGCTGAATAACGTGTAAGTTTCATGGCTCCACATCATTCCCTTCTAGGTCAGGCTTAGAACTTTTTAGCATCCCCCCTCTGGTCCCTACTCAAAACCCTATCCCTAGATGAAGCAGTTAACAACTGCAACAATATATTCATGAATACATTAAATACTCTTGCCCTACCAGAAATAAACAAGGAAAAAATACTGAAATCCCCTGACTGACTCATTCAGCAGGAATTCTCATGCAAAAATGGGACAAAGTTTGGAAACAGTGGCGCAAAGATAATATTCCTCAGACTTTACATCTATACCAAGAGATTTGCAACCTCACCAAGAAGCAAACTCGCATAGACAAAATACAATTATTACATTATCACATAGATCCAGAAGATAATCACAAAAAAAAAAAATGCAAAGAAATTATCAAGCTCAGTTAAGAAAATTCTTCAAAATGTCTCTTCTTCCTCAAAACACCCTATCCAGACTTATCCCTCTCAGAAATGGCTACCAAATTTAGCACTTTTTTTCATTGACATCATAGCCTCTAACCTCCAGCTCTCCCTAACCATTTAATCAACCTCAAATCTCTACTAGCCCTGGCACCCCTGCCTTTAATCTCCAACCTGTCTCCAAGTCATATGTTAAACAGCTACTAAAGAAACTGAAACTCTATTCCTCTTCTGCTGATGATCTCTCTGCTGAATACATTAAGCGTGCTGCAGACTCTATTGGACACCCAGTCTCAATTCTCATCAATAAATCTGTTCAGGACTCTCATGTCCCAGCCCTATGGTAAAAAAAATCTTTATTATTCTTCTCTATAAAGGTGGTAACTTTTCTGAAATCTCTAACTTTAGGCCAATTGCCATCTTGCCCTCTCTTTCTAAAATCCTGGAAAAGTCTGTTCATAAGTAACTCCTTCAGTACCTCTTATAAAATGATCTCCTAACCCTAACACAACAAGATTTCAAACCACTACATCTCTCCTCAACTTTTAATAAGTCTAGAGACCAAGGAAAGTTTATACCTTCTGTTGTTGTAGATTTCTCAAAAGCCTTTGACACAGTGTCCTATCAGAAACTTCTGAGTCAAATGTCCTCTCTAAACCTTGCCAAACCAACTTCTTTATTATAGCAATAACCCGAGTGGCCAAACAAAGCCAACCGTGGGTAAATCCAGCATTACCCACACCCAGAAGTGGGTTATTGCTATTATACAATGACATTATTTAAGAAAAAAAAAATTACTTTTCTTAAATAATGGCATTGTATAATGCCTCCTTGCTGCCCTTCCGCAGCAGACTGTCTGGTATTCTGCGGCAGTTCTGATGTACTGCGCATGCATATGCCTACGCAGTACATCAGAGCTGTGGGCAAAAGCAATGGAGAAAGCAAGATCTCCGTTGCTTTTTACTGTTTCGCTATGTTAAATGGGTTTAACATAGCAAGACAGCTTTAAAAAAAGCAACGGAGATCTCTGTTGCTTATTTTAAAGCTGTCTCGCTATGTTAACCCCATTTAACATAGCGAGACAGGTTTTAAAAAAAAAAAAGCAATGGAGAAAGCAAGGTCTCCATTGCTTTTTGCACATTGTCTCGCTATGTTAAAGGAGTTTAACATAGCGAGACAGCTTTAAAAAAAGCAACAGAGATCTCTGTTGCTTTTTTTAAACCTGTCTCGCTATGTTAAACTCCTTTAACATAGCGAGACAGTGTTTTAAAAAAGACTTATACTAATGGAAAAAGTCCGGGCGACTGGACCTTTTTCCATTAGTATAAGTCAATTTACAACTTGCACACTGACCAATCAGCATGCACGTTTTGGAATATTAATGGGGGGTCATGGTATAAGGTTCTATAACTACCTATCTGAAAGATATCAGTGTGTCAAATGGCTCTCTTCTCTCTCTCCTTTCCTGCTAGTTAAAACAGGGTTTCCTCAAGGCTCTATTCTCTATCCACTGCTCTCGAACATTTTCACATTAATAGCCTGTATACCTCCACTCAACAAGCTTACTTTATGCAGTATGCAGATGACTCAACTCTCATCTGTTCATCTGACAACCCACTACATCGACAGTCCATGGCTCAAGATGTCTTCAACTCCGTTGAACTGTGGCTACATCAAAACCAACTTTTACTTAATCCCAAAAAGTGTAAATTACTATTTTTCCAAAGTCCCATGCCAATGCTAAAAGTAACTTCCACATTACTTCTCTAAACAATACAGCTATTGAAGTAGTTACCCATACCAAGTTGCTTGGAGTCACTGTAGATGACAACTTAAGGTTTGAACTCCACATACAAAGTTGTGTAAAAAAAACTCCTCAAAAGCTTAGTCTGCTTTAGAGAGCAAAAAAAAAAAATCATAATCCTTACTCCTTCTAGTACATTCACCCTAGATTACTCTTATCTTTTACCTTCTCTTCTCTATGGCTCACCTATTTTGACTAACATCCAGAACTCTCAAATAACCAGATTTAAAACAGAAATTCCAAAGAAATAACCATTGCCAAACTGACAAATAACAGAAAAAAGTACACTAAACACAGCTAAAAGCTTTATTGTTAAATAATACAAGCTTTCATGTTGTTAATCCAACTATTCATAGAGGTGATATTGTTCATTTAACAAAGTATTGTGAATATAAATGGATTGTACACTTTAATGCTGTGAATACTCCTGGTCTAAATGAATTTTGTTCTCTGAAACCTGTCTTAAGGCTATGTGGCTTACATCATGAATTGATTAATTGACTCAACTGATTTGTTAATTGAATGATTATTCTAGTGATTAAGTTTATTATTTAAATATCTGTTGGTTGGGATGTGTGTATACCTGATAAAGCGTTTTTGAACATGAAAGTTTGTATTATTTAATATTAAAGTTTCTAGCCATGTTTAGTGTCTGTTTTTCTGTTATATAGAGCTTGCTTAAATCACAACTGGAGCAATGCTATAATAAGATAGATTTGCTACAGCCTGCCACATAAAACTCATCATTGCTCTGATTGCATGCTATCAAGTGGTTAAAACGTCAACTTACACATACATGACTTCTTCTAACCCATAAAATACTACACAACTCCTCTACTTGCTCTTCTGTCTCCTCAGTACTTCATCACTATCTCCCATATCATCATCTACACTCTCAAGACAAAAACATGCTTGAAAATTAATCAATCAAAAATAGTATGGGACAAAATCTGTACTCATACTGCATAGCCAAATTATGGAACCCCATCCAAAATTAAATCAGTCTCTGTGCATTTAAGTCCTTTCTCAAATAATTTCTCACTAACTCATGGCTGAGCCCACATACCTCTTCTGTATTATTTACATCAAAAAGTACTTTACATTCTTACTAACCTTTCATCATTCTGTCTATACACTTTCAACACCTGCCCTCCCCTACTCATAGGGTGGACTTGTATCTTTATATTTTTATTTCCTACTATAGTAGACTTAACTTCTAATACTTCTGTATATACTGAGTCTAATATTTAATCACCATTTTTTCATTTATTTTTTATTTTTATATCACTACTGTCTTCTCATGCTTTATTGTATCCTCTGTATTCCACTACCAAACTGCATTTATTTATGCTTTTTAATTGCATCAACACTACTGTTTTATTTGATGTTATGTAACTCTTTGGAGCTTTTCTCTTCAGACTTCTTCTGAAAATTGGATTTTATTACCAAGTCAGACTTTCCTGGTAAACAAATGACAATAAATAAATAAAGGATTCATGTAGTTCAGTAAATAAACACTGGCTTCTTAATTCATAGATTCATACACTGTTACTAGGCTAATGACCTGGGGGAGGGCTTTCTAAACCTAGCCAAGTTCCCCAAAAGAATAATGATGTCCTATATCCAAATAGGACATTGAGTTCCAAGCATTTATACGCTACCACTGTCCATAAGGGACATGGCTGCAAGGCCAGGTGTAAATTTACTATTCCCCATCCACTTGTCTCGCTTGTGCTTAAACTGGGTAATAGATGAACTCAGCTTCACATGGATGGGAAGCCTGTTCCATAGGAAGGGCTATCTCTGAGACATATCTGTCTCTTCAGCATGTTCTGTTTAAGTCACAGACAAAATTCTGGTCCCTAGACCTTGTATGTTTGGTACTCTTTGACTTACAAATATGTTGGAGATTCATAAGTATGGGATATGAGGATCCCTTGAAGCCAGGTATAGATCATCCTTCAGCAATCTATAGAGGACTGAGTAGAGGAAAAGAGATTTAAGGCATTCTTCATAAGGCAGGATTGGTATGCCTTGAATTATTTTTGCAAGGAACTTTTGAGGTCGCTATAGTTGCTGCATATGCCTGGTCAGGTATATACCAAAGGGAGCACTGTACTCTATGATTGGTCTGATAAGGCTGGAGTACAGTGGGATAGTGACCTGTTTGGAACTAGATGCCATGCCCTTACTTATAAGCTGTGCAACATAAAAGGACTTCAGCACAACTGTGGCTATGTGGTGGTCGAAGGTAAGGCTGCTGTCTATGTGCGTACCCAGATTCCTGACCACTAGGTCGATTTTTAGGGATGCAATACCAACATGGCAATTAGCTGAGCTGGTTGATTTCCCAAAGGGTACAATTATGCATTTCTTAGCATTGAGTTTAAGAGCATGGCTTTGGCACTATTTGTTAGTCAGAGATAGACCTTCTGAAGAACGCTAGTGTCTGCAGTGGAGTTGATGATAACCCCAGCTTGCAATCATCTGCAAATGTAGTCAGCCATAAACCTTCAGTATTTGCTTCCATTTCAGAGAAGCAGATGGCAAAAAGGAGCAGACCCAGTACCCAGCCCTGGGGGACTCTGCTAGTGACTGGCTTCTTGGTGGAGGTGGCCTCACCTATTTTGACCTCCTGGATCCTATCAGCGAGCCAGTGGGATATTCAGCAGGTGATAAAAGGGATTATACCTAAATTAATGAGCTTGTCTATAATGCCTGGGTGGAGTATTGTATCAAAAGCCTTGGCCAGGTTGAGGTAAGCTGTGTGCACAGTCACAGTCTTACCATCATCCAATGCTTTGGTGACCCAGTCAAAAAATCCACCATATTTAATAGGCATGACCTTCCTTTAACAAAGCTGAACTGCATTTTCAGGTTACCTATGTCCTTGTTTATCATGTCCATGATGATTCTTTCCATGGCCTTACATATGAGGCTAGTAAGATCTATGAGCCTGTAGTTATCTGTAGTTACCTCTTTGTGCAGGGGAATGACTGTAGCCATCTTCCATTCCTTGGGAACAAAATCTGACTGAAGGCTCCAGTTGAAAAGAGGTTCAAGTGGACCAGAGAGGTCACATTTCATGCTATTTATTAAACACCCCAGGATGTTATCAGGGCCGATCAATGCAGTGTTTTGGCCCTGGAAATTACATTAATGACTTGTTCTCTTATAATGGTTGGAGAGATTATGTTATATGGTATTTCCTTTGGACTATCAGAGGGAGAGTTAGGGGAGAAATTTGAGCTGCACCTGTCAGCCAAAAGGTTGGTGATAGCCTCCAGTTCAGTTCTGTGCATTGTTGTGTATTTCCTCTGAGGTTATGGGCATAGTTGCCAAAAGCTTTGTGGTTGTCTTTTGCCTGAGAATCTATTTTTCTTCAAATTTTATTAGTAACTACAATCAATTTAGGTTCTATGAAAACCTGTATATGAGGTAACATGAAAGAAAAAATATTTGAAAATGAAAATTAACACCATAACGCAATTAAAGAAAAACAATTGTTATGTCAAGAAGTGCCCATTTATATGACAAGCTGCTGTATCAATTCTCCTTCTAGCTTTCCTTCAGGAGTCAATTCTCTGTATGATACCCAGCCCTTTGCCTCAGTGTACAAACTCGTCCTGTCCTTATGGGTCAGAAACCTGCCTGGCTACCACCTTCAGTTTCTATAAAGTAGTGTCTGAGAGCTGAGCTTGTTACACCTCTTTCTTCGTGACACTTCCCAGCTCCCCCTCCAAAGTACAATGAGTATGATCTGACAGTGGTGCCTTAAATTCAGAATTGCTACCACCACCTATCTCTCCCCTTGAAGTAAACCCTTCCAAGGTAATCCCAGTGCCTTTCAACAGTAGTGACTCAGACCCAGGTTCATGGTTATTAACTATCCCCAGAAATAGCTATATCACCAGCCTTGGTTACAGGTGTTGACACTAGTTGGGTCTCACCCATGTACCTACCTATTTGCTTGCCTCCATGCTTGGGTGTGTGTTCCACATGCATGGCAGGTATTGCATTATCAAAACATTTTCCTATTAAGATATCCACCAGAATATCATAAAACAATGGCACCTACTTGCTCCCTTTCCTTCCTTCCGAATCCAATTAAATTGGCCAGTGATAACTGAAAAGGCATCCTTCCCAAGGCCCTAAATGGAGTTAACTGCACAGGCAAGTAATGTTGCCTTGTATCCACTGCAGGTTAATAACAATTATTGTTGATGCTGTATCCCTCTTGGCAATGGTCTCTTTAATCTCCACCAGGATAGCGTCTGTACCACTGTAATATTGCTGTAGCAGTTGTCTTCAGACAAACAGCCATTGTTCATAGGTTCATACGAGGTTACTAGGCTAATGATCCTAGAGCCCTTACAAGCCTAGCTATATCAATCCTGAGTTGCCTCAATTGTATGTAGTTAGGTGAGCGAAGTAAGCAGAGGTCTGAGTCTATGGTAATTAACATCAAGTCCCTCTATACATGAGGGACATGGGCACCACCCCAGGAGTGAATTTGGTCACCCATCCGTTGATCTAGGTTGCGTTTGAAGAGGGTTAGAGAGGAGTTCTGCTTAACATGAATGGGAAGCTTGTTCCAGAGAATGGGTAGTCTCTAGTCTCTGGGAGATGTATCTATCTCTCCAACATGATTTGTTCAGGTCAGACACTAGGTTAAGATTCCTGGAGCAAGTGACCCTCATGCAGTTTGATTTATGAATGTATAACATTGCCATCAGGGCTGGGTCAGTGACTGCCCTGTAAACCAAGTCTTTCCCTGTAGGACTTGCTTTGAATACCCTGTATTTCGTGGTGAGAAACCTCTGTGATCTCTTCAGCTGTTGCAGGTATCTAATTAGATACATGCAAAAGGGAGCATTGCACCCAATTACTGGTTTGAAGAGGGCTGAGTATAATGGAATTATAATATCCTTAGATGTATATGCAATGCCTTTACTTATGAGATGTGCCACATAATCTGAGAGGTCAGTCATGTCTCAATTCATATAGTCTAGAACGGTATGTCTCAAGTCATTCACCCCCACATGGACTATGATGAAGTCATACTGATACTTGTGGTTGAATTATTTGAGTGCTTGAGTGACTTGATGGATCCTGGCATCTGACAGACAGCTAACCATAACCTTATCCAGCCTGGTGAGGGGAACATCAGTGTGTCTCACTATGGAGTCTCCCTTGACCAGTACATTGGGTTTTGTGGTGTTATGCCTTATGAGCATATTTGTTGAGACACTGGTGTGTGTTTGTTATGTATAGTGGTTGCTTTTTGCACTGTTGTGTGTTAGTGGTTTGTGGAGGCACCATTTGTAAGAACCCTGGTCTTTTAGTAAAGTTAATAGTGAGCAACTCCGCGTATAGGGGTTTAAGTGTTGTATCCTTGTTTAGTGCAGGAAATGATGTGTGTGTGCTGATAACCTGTTTGGCATTTAATTTGTCCATGTGATAGAGCTTTACCTCCAATTTAATACTGTAACTATATCTCTCACATACATTATGCATTTGTTTCAGAAGTAAGTGGTTGTTAGTATACATGAGACATTGTGTCAGGATAACCATACCCATCAGGCTGGCCAGAAAGAGATGATGTGAAACTGCCCATCCATGACAGCAGGTTCTTACTGTAAGTTTTATTAGGGAAGGGAATGGATTAATTTGATATGACTGTGCTGATAACTAAGAGACTATAAGAGGGACCTATACTTTGTGTAGGCTAAGGTTGAGCAATAAAGCAACACTGCTCAGTGTACAACTGAGTTGCGCTTTTAATAGCAGAAAAGTTTGGAAGGGTTTCACTGACACTTTTTTAGGGAAATATGAATCTTCAAGGTTTTTGCTCCTACCGCTGCACAAAGTGCAGCTTAGTGCAAATGAGAAGCCTAAATATGAGCAAAGAGGAACAAGTTTTAAGCTAACTACCAATCAGGAAAGCACGCAATAAACCTTCCACCAGAAATCCCCAACTCAGGTAGGTTAGTTCAGCAGACTTCTGACACGAGTGCAGAAAAAAATCTTACTGTAGAATGGCTGGTTTGGAGCCCAAGTGTAAGACGACCGCACAGACTCGCTACAATAGCCATAGAACTAATAGATACAATGTAAAACAATACAACTGACCACTTAAAGCAGCAGTAGACAGCACATTTTTTTTCAGAAAAGAGCAGCAAAAACAGTAAATAAATTAGTAAACTACTAAAATACACTTGCAATTAATAAGAAAAGTACAAAAATTACTTAATATTGTCTTTTCAGTAATGGATTGCTTCAGTTGAAAGCATATTCTCAGCACTCCTAAGCAAAGTTGTCAAATGGTGAGCAGCTCTGAGCACCTGTAGTGCTGTCCCTGCTTTTTGACTCCCAGTACTTTTGTTCCCCATTTTGTCCTAGTAGACCATAGTAAGGAACATGCCTCCTTTGGTTACAGTAAAACATTTGACCCCAAGACCTTAGTTTATAGTAGAACTGGTAATATTAACTAACTAAATAACTAACTAACTAAATACAGCAGGCTCAACCATATGCCTGTGGAACTTGCTGTAGTGACTTAAGCTACCCCATGGGTCTCCTTATGCTAATACGTACTGCCAGGTATCCATTTCTTGTGCACTTGTGATCTACTAGGTACCCCTTCCTCCCAAACTCTTCAGCAGAGTTACACTCCTAATCTGTCAACCAGATTCTCATGTCCTCAGAGTACTGTATGTCTGCATACCTATCAATCCATCCATTCTTCCATCTCACCTTGTTTATATATGCATGTATGTATGTATGTATATATGTATGTATGTATGTATGTATGTATGTATGTATGTATGTACATACTGACCTCTGTAGCTACTTTCTATTTACTTTTTCACTACGTATTTTTATCACTATATCATCCTCTCCAGTAGCATACCTGTCTGTAACTCTATCTAGCTACATGAACTATAAGTTTGCTGTCTAGCAGTTTGTCTTTTTATCTCTCTGCCTGTGTCTGTGTTTATCTCTTTCTATCTTTCTATCTATCTATGTATTGCTAAAGTTATTTAATTCTGGTGATCATCTGCTGATGTACAACATCACTAGATACTCCCTTCTCTCCCTTCCTGCTTGCCTGACTTGAGGTTTATTTCTACTCCCCACACATGATGGACCCTACTTATTTCAGTTGTAATTCTGTCTTTAAGTCTCATAGTTACTGTTTGTAACCTGCAGTGTGGATCTGGAGGTCCGTGACCACGCTGAGACATTAGTGTTTTTTCAATGCAAAACCTAATATTACAGGGGTTTGTTTATAGATAGTGTGGTCAATATATTTATGCTGCTACAAACAAACTGTTGTTAACCTCCTGTGTTACCCCATTATTTCTATCAAAAAAGCTCAAGATCAGAAGGTGTTTAAAAGACCAACAGCATTAAATTCCTACATCTCTGACCAAGTACAAATAGTCTGTATTGCTCTCCAGCAGGTACAATTGGCACTGTTGTCTGGCTAGAGGCAGAACTAACTGAACTGTGCAGTGTTTACTTGGGTAATCTGTTTTGTTTAAATATTGTCCTCTGTGGCTATAGTGGGCAGGTTCATCAACAGTTCACACATGGTTTTGTTATCCTAGGGTGCAGAAAACATAACTGGTGCTTGTAATTCTAGGCATTCAGTGTAGTGCAACAGAACTAAAAGCCACAATTAATAACAGCAACAAATATTATTATCATTCATTTATGTATTTATTTGTTTATTTATTTATTTATTTATGTTCAATCATCATTATCAAGAAAAAAACAGTAGCATTTTAGGTCAAACTGTGCACAAGACTGCAATGCAATGCTCAGCACTGAAGCCTGAATGGTAAGAGTGGAAACATCCAGCTGCTAACCAATCAGATGCTAATAATTCCTCTGTTGGAGCAGGGAATGTGTGACAGAACAAACTGCAGGGGGCATTAGTGACATAGAGGGGATTTGCATCAACAGACATTTTCCAAACAATCGGAAGCATGAAACTCTTAAGTACTTTGTCAGAAAATCACAAATTTTATGAGGATCATAAGATATGAAGCAAAGTCAGTGACATTTTACAAAACCAGGGAGAGTTGAGAAGGACGTTGCTGCTGTTAAATAGACAGTGACTTTCATTTTTTTGTATTACTTGACCATAGGTTCATAGGTGTTTACTAAGCTAATGACCACAAGGGCCTTTTTAAGCCTAGCCATGCATCCCAACTCTGACAAGTTCTGATACCCTTGATAAGCATAAGCAGGGGTATGGGAGATGAACCATTTACAGATTACCTGCGTCCATTAGAGACATGGGTGCCAAACTAGGGATGAATCTCCGATTTCCCATCCAATTGTCCAAGTTGCACTTGAATTGGGTTAGGGAGGCACTCTGCTTCACATGGATGGGGAGCCTGTTCAATAGACGTGATAGTCTCTGGGATACATAGCTATCTCTCCAGCTTGACCTACTTATATCACAGGCAAAGTT
>NC_056728.1:1109862740-1109882740 GCF_019279795.1 Protopterus annectens | reverse complement strand
AAAAGACAGACACCTGTATCTGCATCTGATATTTGATTGTGAGGAAAATGAAACAAAAAATAATTACATTAATGTTTCCAACTTATGACTTTGACAGTACACTGCTCCTGTAAAAGCTTATTTGACCCTCTGTGTACCCTTTGAAAGTTAAAGAAAATATGTCCAGGCTGTCCTCAACCCAATACAAGAATATTGACCTCTGAGGTTTGGCAGGAAAGTTAAAGTAAACATTTATAAAGGAATATCATGTGAGTCCCAGCAAAGTAAACATCAAACTAAACAGACATGAGTCAAGAAACACAGAGACAGACATGAGTCAGGAAACACAGAGACAAAATTTAATGGCAAATTATATAAACAAATAAGCATTTTCACTTAAATAGGATCTAAAGTCCAAAGGAAGTGGGTTGAAAAAAACGGCTTTTGCAAACCTAAGGCAATGTGTTCTTGGTTCTTCACCAGGTACCAATTTTGTAATAATATTTTTTCTGTGTTAAAATCAAGAGAAACAAAATCACTTTTTTGCGGTTTTAACAAATAAAACAAATTACTGAACCATTTGCATAAATAAATATATAAATAATTTTGCAGAAAGAAGTTACAGTCAGGTTTAATCTTCAAAATCAACTTTTATTGATTGTCCACAGTCATGGTAGGTGAGCGCAGTATGAAATAATGAAATGCAGGTTTGCTGGAGTTTAAGAAGGGAAACATACATTTTATGAGGAGAAACACACAAGGTACTTTGCGATATTCAAACTCTGGTTATTTAACAGTTCGTGCTTATAGCATACCGTATTGGGATTAATCAAATGTGAATCAATACATTTACGACAAATATACATACATTAAATTACAGTAAATGGATGCGAGAAGGTTAACTTGAGCAGGAAATGTAATTTAAGGTGATTGGCTAAGTTAATGCTCTGATTGGTTAGTACTGAGTCAGGAGGTGTTACTAGCTATGCGGTGTTTGGGTGGTATAGGGGAGTGTCCACCATGATGGGACCCAGTGTGATTGGCAAAGTCAATGGAGGGAATTGGCCTATCACCGTGGAATTGTATGACACGGCTGTGGATGACTTGACGTCACCTAATTGGGCAGAGTTAATTCGACGGGCGTTCCAGTGAAAGGATCTGGTCACAGCTAAGGACCAATAGAGGAGGCTGTGGGTGTGACCATATTTGTGTGAGCCCAGTGAATGAACCAGCCAATGGCCAGCCCGGGATAAATAATAACGGTGGGAAAACGAAGGTGAGCAACATGGCTGACTGGAAATAAAAAGGTCGGCCAAGAAGGAGAGCCTACGTGCCAAGTAATGGAACTTGGAATGGGGTCTGTGTGAGTCAGCATGAACTACCAAAATGAATCAAAGGCAAAATAAGACAAACAGTCTGAAACCTGGTGGAATAGGATTGGAGATGGAAAGGCTTGACATTCGAGAAATTAAAATACTTAACAATATGTTGTGGTGATACGTGTTTGTTGTAAATTGTGTTTTCATTATAACGATAGTTATAAGAAGTGGCACCTAACATGATTTAAGTCTCCTTTTTTTTAATAAAATGCATATACAAAATGTATATATAATAAATGTATATATGAATATGAAAGCTAGTACGGCAAAGTTTTACAGTCAAGAGTTACACCAGTTATTTCTTAATTATAAACCAACATTAATAAACATTTTTTAAAAAACAATTTTTTTTAAAACTCCGGGAGTCTGATAATAGCAGATTGCAGTACTGTGGTGTAACAGAAAAAAAAACCAATGAAAAAATCCCATATGTCCCCCTCCGAGTGCTGAAGAACAGTTACGAGGTTGGCCAGCATATAGAGAGGGAATAAACATGATGCCAAGAAATTTTTTTGGGTGAAGTGAGGCTGTGGATGGGTAATAAAAATGGACAGAAAGGATTCAGTGCAAAACATGGGGTGGGCATTGTCGAGGGAATCATAATTGGTTGGAGGGGGGAGGAGTGGGCAAGTCAATTGAGGTGATTGGCCAAACAAAATAATGGCTATGTCTGGCTGTGTGATGTAGAATGGGGTGGGGGGTCTGCCCCATGGGGTGATAGGTAGATATGGAATTAAAATTAACGTGGGGGACCTATAGAAGGGAAGGGGGTTTGGTTAGATTTAAAATTATCGCGGTGGAAAAGATGACAAATGGAAATTGTTAAAGATAGACTTTGGTGGGAATTAAGGCCAAAAAAAAATGGCTGGCCAGAATTATTCTGAAATAATTCTCAAGTGGATCAAATGTTAGTCTGCCTTGGCGAGAAGAAGTGGAACAGAAGTGTCCCAATGCATTGAAAAACATATTAAGTTAAAACACATAGTTTTGGTGGGGTTGCTTGATTAATATGAAATAGCGGGCCCTTGTGGACTGATTAGGGTTTTTAATGCTAAATGGTAATAAGTGATAAAAGGGGAATTGGTAGTTTAATCAAACTGACAATGAGTTAATTAAATTGAAAAACTTGAGATAATCAAAACCAAGTATTATCATGATTAAAAACAAAATTCTATTTAAAGCAGTTGGTTTCATAAAACATGCCAGTAATATTGCAATTCAAACTTGAAAAACAAGAATAGAAAACAAGCTATTTTCTGTGTGTAAAGGATGCCGAGACTGCGCTTTCACTTTTTACCTTCATCAGACCTACCATATGGGCCGGTTTCATCATTAACAGTTAAACTAAAAGAACTATTAATATTACAAAAATAATCAGTGATATGCATTTTTCTTACCAATTTAAACAAATCTCCCTTTAATTCATATACTCTGGGCAAGACAGTAGGTATAAATTTCAACCCCTTCTCCAAAATGGACATTTCCGTTATGTTGAATTCATATCCTGACAAATTCACAACATAACCACCAGTTATATTTGTTGTTTCAAATGTCCACTTACTGCATTTGGTATAAGGGCCATAGTTCTGTTCTCTGTTTGTATCTTGTCCATACTAGGAACGTTTATTTGAACCTGGTTTGTATCCCCCATTGTTCCGAAATGTTTTTCGAAAGTTGTCAACATTACTGTTTTAGTCTATTTTTGAAAAGCTTTAAATATGTAATGTTTTCAAGGAAAACAGTCTTCCTTTTTTTTCATATTCTCCTAAAATGTTTTATATAACTTTGCCAGTCTCGAAAATGATGTCACAAATGTCTCTTTATTAATATGAATAAACTCCCTTACCTTATATGATTTAACTCTTAAAGGCTTTAATATTTAGTCCAATACCATGTATCTGTTTATTCCTCCTCCTTCTTTCAATTCAATCCATACCTTAAATGACTTCTTTCTTTCTATGTTTACAGCTTTCTTTCCTTTTCCCTCTTTCTCCACTCTTTGTTTCTCTGCTTTGTTCACTGATCTGCTGAAGCAGGTTTAAATTCTCTGTTCTGGTATTTGTGTGAGTATTTTTTCAGCTGTGCTATATAGATCCTTTGTTGCTTGCAGATCCTATTTTGCTGCAAGGATGCAAATTGACAGTTGCATAATGTTCATAAAAAATGCGACATTAGTGAAATATACTAGAATTTTTAAAAGATTGTTGTCACATTTGTGATAAAGATACAACAAAGTGCATAATTTTATTTATGGTTGAGGTATTATTTCATTGAAGGTAACTTCGACTGAAAGAAGCAATAGTAATCACAAATGTCTGAACGTACATTTGACTGAGCATATTTTTAATTAAAAATCCATTCAGCCAAAAATTGTAGAAGTCTATAGATGGCATTTCTTATGTCATTTTGATCATGGGAATGGTTAGGGATGTAATTTAGAAGACTTTGTGTGGATTGGCAATGCCCATCATCATGTTATACCCCCCAGCTTTGTAGATGACTGAGTCTGAGCACCAGCACTGATTCTGTGCATGTGGAAATTGTTTTCTTTTCTCCATGGGTGTGCAACTGTGGAATTAGAATATATAATTAAATATATATATATATATATATATATATATATATATATATATAGGTATATACAATTAAAGGGAGTGTGGCAGGAGAGTCCATCACTTGGGAGTACAATTGCCCCCTCCCAAAGACAGTCTATACATGGTATATAGATTGTTTTTGATGAAATGGCTTTCCAGTCAAAAGTATGTTTAGTTATTTCTACCTAGTGTTTTTTTTTTCAGTCAAAACTACCTTCAACAAAATGATACAGAGATATGTGTGTGTGTGTGTGTGTGTGTGTGTGTGTGTGTGTGTGTGTGTGTGTGTGTGTGTGTGTGTATATATATATATATATATATATATATATATATATATATATATATATATATATATATATATGTGTGTGTGTGTGTGTGTGTGTGTATACATATATATATATATATATATATATATATATATATATATATATATATATGTATATACATATATGGATTCACTTTATAAGCTCAAAATTCTGAAATCTCGAATTTCAGAATCTTGAGCCCATAAAGTAGAAAATCCAAATACCTGAAACCACAAAGCCATGAAAACATAAATCCCAAAACCACAAAATCACAAAATTCAAACTCCTGACACTTTCAAAAATCAATACAACACACACGCACACAACTAAACCATCACACACACCTACCCTTATTATATGCAGGGGGGCTGCACCCCCACACCCCCCTAATTAAATACTCTAACTCCAAGGTCGCACTACATACACACACACACACACACACACACACACACACACACACACACACACACACACACACACACACACACACACGAAACACCACCACACAAATTACATTCCTCTCACACGCACACATCACAGTAACAACACACACTAACACACACTACAGCCCCTACCCAACACCCTTAAACATAAACACTTGCCTGAATCCATGGATACAGCGCAACACCAGAACCGCTAATTCAAAATCTCCCGCATTCGAGATTTTGAATTTCGCGCTTCCAGGGTTGTGATCTTCCGATCCTTCCACTTTATGAGCTCGAGATTCTGAAATTTGAGATTTCAATATTTTGAGTTTATAAAGTGCTCATATATATATATATATATATATATATATATATATATATATATATATATATATATATATATATATCAGGTCGATTCAGTGTTACTTTGATGTGGTTAACTTTGACACAGTAAGATTATGAGCAACATTGACAAGCTCCTGCACATATTCTGAGGTTACTTCTCAGAATATGCAATACAAAAAATGATGTTTTTGTCTGGGGGCAAGCTCCTCTGCACCCCCTCATCCCTTGTTAATTAAATATACTACCTCTGAGAGAGCACTGTCCCTAGGCAAGGAGGGACATATGCCCATTCCCTATGGATTATTCTCTTTCTCTTACAATTGTCAGTCGTTTACATTATTGATCAAAGTGGGTTAACAATACAGAGGTTGATAATAGCCATAATTGACCAGTCTCATGGAACCTCACACAAAAGTAATTCATTTTCTTCAGTAAACTGATCTGTGAATAATACTATATATAGAAAAGAGCCTAGAATTCAAGCCCTTTGAACACATTCCTTAGTAACCCATAAGCTGCATGGTGCTGGGACTCCTATTGCTGTTATGATGCAAAAGAGAAAGGTCAGTGTAGATTCTGCCTCTAGTTGGATATTGTGGACATGGATCAAGGTTTATAGATTGCCTCAACACTGTACACCATAAATGTGCAGGAATAATCAGATTCAAGACAAATGATTTATAAAAAAAGAAGATAAAAGATAAAGATAAATGATTTTTACATATATATGTGTGGGTGTTAGCATCCCATAATACTAAAAGCCACTTGAGTCATACTCAGAAATGTGTGAGTATCTACATCACACAGGACTTCTGCCTCCATCTCTAATTTGGGTGCCCACTGCCATGTAAGCCTTATGCTATACAGCCGCATGATGCACTACAGTAACACTACCAGTACAAACTACGAAGTTACTTGCATTACTGATAGTAAGAAGTTAATTTATAGTTTAACATTTTATATGCCACTGTGTTTGCATTTCTTCCGTCCTCATCATTTTAAGAGCACTCAACAGAGGCAGCTGATTGAGTAGAAGCTTGCATTGCATTGTTCCAAGGAGAAGTATACTTGTACAGATTCCAAGATGACTCTTGAGCCAGAAGGGGTCACATGATAAAAAATGTTGCAGCACTGCAACAGTATCACTAGAGTACTACCAATAAAAAGTAAAATACATGTTACAACCAGAAAGCTATTTTATTGCACAGGGTGTTATCATATCTAAACAATGTGGGATGTTTGCAATTGCTTAGCTAATAAAACATTACATACATACACATCTTCCTTGTAAAGACACATTTTAACAAATGGTCACTGGTTGAATGCCTACCTTAATTTTACATACTGTAAATAATATAGTTCACATTCAGAGCTGTAAAATGTAATATACACATGTATTATCTCTGCTTTTTTACCATATTTGTACAACACTGTGTATTCTTGTCTATGCATACTTTTCTGTTTGTGTCTTGCATCATAGTGCTTATGCCATGACTGAAAACGTCTATTGACCCATCCATTTATCTGGTTATCAAACTGAAATAAATAAAATAAAGTAAATGAGGTTGTCATTGATGCAAATGTTCTTCCTGTTATGCCATATTCTGTTTCTACAGCTCTAACTGAGCAGGTGATATTTGTGCCCACCCCCCAATATTTTCACTGGACTGTTTTTCATACCTGTTCCATGTCTGTGACAAGCTTGTAAACAGGCTACTTAAAAGTGGTATGCATAGCTTTTTTAACTCTTTGTACTGACTTCAGTCTTCACACAAAATCCACAAGCTCTTAAAGTTTACCACATGAACTAAAAGGTTGACTAAAACTATAAATAGTAGTTAAATACTCTGCTCATCCTCTTGGCATAGTATGTGATAAGAAGAGTTTGATTTAATAGTCTGCAGTTGAATTATTCTAAGCTTGTAGCTACTGTCCTTGTCTATATGCATAGCTGGCCTTTGGCATAGGCCAACTAGGCATCCACTTAGGGTGCCACTCTAGCAGGGACACTTTTCTGGTATTTATATATTTATTTGTAGTAAAGAAATTGTTTCTTTACTGCAAAAAAATAAATACCAGAAAAGTGCTCTGCTAGAGCAGTGAGAAAGGCACACTAGAGAGTAATTCATTTAGTTTTTGCCTTTTCATTTGCTGGCTTCCTGTTTCTACTGCCCATGACCTCCAAAGACAATGATCACTTAAGTCAGAGGTGGGACAGAGGAAAAAAATCAAAAAATTCAAAAATGAGAGCCTGGTACAAAGAGAAGACTGGCATTATTTTTATTGTTACTGGAAGGCAATCAGATCTTTTGGATGGCTGAGGGATGATTAGTCTTCAGCTCCCCTAATTCTGCAGAACATGCCTATTTTACTATATACAGTAACAGACATTTCAGTTTTAGGATCCATCGTCTTCAGAAAATGCATACTAGTACAAAGCATGTTATGGCAATTTTATAAATTTATAAGAACACTATTTAAAATCTGGTCCTAATTTTGCCCCCTTCATCATTTCTGATAATGTGCTGGTACTTTGTGCAAAGATGTTAAGAGACTTGTCCCTCCTATATTTTTTTATCCTGGTAAACCACTGAGAATTACAGTCAGTCAAAAATGCTAGACATTGCAGTTCTGTGCTTTTATCTACAAAGTGTTTGTCAATACAAAATATGTTGTTCTGCATAAAATGGTGTCCTGTTTTTGAGGAAATGTGACTAATGGCTGCTTTTCAGTCACTATCCTAAATTTGCAGAATTACTATGATTTATGTAAGGGGAACTTGGAATACTAATGTGTAACTACTGTTTTCATGAACAAAGCTGAAAAACAGCTCATGAATGTCATGTTTAACTATAACTGCTTGATGAAGGTGGGAATTGTCTGCAGAAACTAACTGTCCCTCTTGTTCACTTGGTTTAAAGAATTACTGCCATTGCTGGATTGTGTGCATTGGCAGAATTACTGTCATTTATGTGAAGCATCTAGTAATAATTTAATGTATGGCTACTCTTTCAATGGAACAAAGCTGAAATAAAAGGCATAACTTCCATTTTCACACAGGTTTGAGAGTGGCTTTGAATTACTGATGGCAAGGGATGACTGCCCATAAGCAGCAAGTGGACTGCTCCCCCTCCACCCCACTATATATATATATATATATATATATATATATATATATATATATATATATATATATATATATATAAAAACATTACCTGTTACTAACACACCTGTTTAAAGAATTAGGGTCTTGTGGGAGGACCAGGGGTGACAGCAGCCCCTGATGGATGTTATAACACCTGTCTTTATACAAAAGTAATGGAGGGTGTGACTGACTCACTAGAGGGTGTGGGTGAAGTTTGCTATTACACACCCTGTGAGGTGTTTAAAGTAAGTTCTATCAAATGCAGTAGATGGCTATGATTTTTAGCTATAATTGCAGATGACAGTCTATCTACAGAAAAGTAACTTAGCTTTTTGTTTTCTCATTTTATGCAGTCATTTCTAGTTTTGCAGCTGCATTTGCAGAGTTAATATGATTTCTGTGAAGTGATGTTCAATACTTAAACGTGTGGCAAGCCTTTGCATGGAAGTTGAGAGAGTTGGGGTTTGGAGCTGTCTGTTGAAAGAAACTGATCCCTTCTTCAGTTTAAATAGTCATTACCTGGCTTTCAGAACTAGTGTGTGTTTGTGTAAAGTAAGATCGACAACTGAGCTGGACATCCTTCATGTGCACAGACAAAGTAGCTATAATTGTTAGGGCTGTCTGTACAGAAAAATAACTAGCTGCCTGCTGTTGTTGTTCATTATTCTGGGTTTGCAGGATTAAAGTGAAATGTGAAGAAACTTGGAATACATTTAATGCACAACAACTGTTTATGGAAACTGCATTACATGGTCATCCTTGTCTATCGCAATCAGATGTCTGAATTGTATGCAAAAGTGGTTATAGCAGCTTGTTTTCTGGATGAATTTAAATGGCCTAGGTTGTTTAATTTGTTTTTGACATAAGCTTAGTAGTTGTGTCTGCTTTGCGCCCTGCATAATCTAAAACCAGACATGCTCAGATGTACACAGAAGGTCACTGTAGCTTGTGTGTGGAGCTGAGGATGATGTCATTATTTATTCAACTTTATCAGATCATATCTAAGTCCGAAAACTAAAAAAAAACAAATGTAGATCCTTGCCAGGATCTCCGGACTCCAAAGCCTTGTTTGCAGGTGCCGGAATTACTGGTACTAAATAAATTTAAAATCCAAAGGAAGTGGGTTGAAAAAACCCGCTTTTGCAAACCTAAGGCAATGTGTTCTTGGTTCTTCTCCAGGTACCAGTTTTGTAATAATATTTATTCCGTGTTAAAATCCGGAGAAACAAAATCACTTTTTTGTGGTTTTAACAATTATAACACATTACTGAACCATTGGTATACATAAATATATAAATAATTTTGCAGAAAGAAATTATGGTCAGGTTTAATCTTCAAAATTAACTTTTATTGATTGTCCACAGTCATGGTAGGTGAGCGCAGTATGAAATAATGAAATACAGGTTTGCTGGAGTTTAAGAAGGAAAACATAAATTTTATGAGGAGAAACACACAAGGTACTTTGCGACATTCAAATTCTGGTTATTTAACAGTTCATGCATATAGCATCCCGTATTGGGATTAATCAAATGTGAATCAATACATTTATGACAGATATAGATGCATTAAATTACAGTAAATGGATGTGAGCTGATTAACTTGAGCGGGAAAGGTAATTGAAGATGATTGGTTAAGTTAGTCCTCTGATTGGTTAGTACTGAGTCGGGAGGTGTTACTAGCTATGGTGGTGTGCGGGTGGTATAGGGGAGTGTCCACTGTGACAGGACTAGGTGTGATTGGCCAGGCCAATGGAGGGAATTGGCCTATCACTATGGAATTGTATGACATGGCTGTGGATGGCTTGATGTCATCTAATTGGGCAGAGTTAATTCAGTGGGAGTTCCAGTGATAGGGTCAGGAAGCAGATAAGGACCAATAGGGGAATCTGTGAGCATGGCTAGGATTGAGGTAAACCCAGTAAACAAACCAGCCGATGGTTGGCTGGGGAGATGACTTAATGTCATCTCATTTGGCAAAGTCAATCCGGTGTGAGTTGCAGTGAAAGGGTCTGGTCATGGCTAAGGACCAATAGAGGACGCTGTGGGCGTGGCTAGGTTTGTGTGAGCCCGGTGAATGAACCAGCAAATGGCCAGCTTAGGAGAAATAATAACAGCAGGAAAATGAAGGCAAACAACATGGCTGAGTGGAAAAAATAGTTTGGCCGAGAAGGAGAGCCTAAGTGCCAAGTAATAGAACTTGGAATGGGGTCTGTGTGAGTCAGCATGAATTACCAAAATGAATCGAAGGCAAAATAAGACAAATGGTCTGAAACCTGGTGGAACAGGATTGGAAATGTAAAAGTGTGACATCTGAGAAATCAAAATACTTAATAGTGTGTTGTGGTGATACGTGTTTGTTGTAACTTGTGTTTTCATTATAATGATAGTTATAAGAAGCGGCACCTAACGTGATTTAAGTCTCTGCTTTGAAATAAAATGTATATACGAAACGTATATATAATAAATGTATATATGAATATGAAATCTAGTACGGCAAAGTTTTACTGTCAAGAGTTACACCAGTCATTTCTTAATTATAAACCAACATTAATAAACATTTTTTAAAAAACTACATTTTTTAAAAATCCAGGAGTCTGATAACTGCAGACTGCAGCACTGTGGAGTAATGAAAAAAAACAACGAAAAAATCCTGTATGCCCCCCTCTGAGTGCTGAAGAATGGTTGGCCAGTATATAGAGAGGGAATAAACATGTATCCCAGAAATTATTTTAGACTAAGTGAGGTTGTGGATGGGTAATGAAAATGGATCAAAAGGATTCAGTGCAAAATGGGGGGTGGGCGTAGTTGAGGGAATCATAATTGGTTGGAGGGGGGAGGAGTGGGCTGGTCAACTGAGGTGATTGGCCAAACAAAATGATAGCTATGACTGGCTGTGTGATGTAGAATGGGGCATGGGGTCTGCCCCATGGGGTGATAGGTAGATATGCAATTAAAATTACCATGATTAATGATGAAATTGTTTCTTCTAGTGAGGAGAGTTACTATTCTTGTAACTCAGATACTGAATCTAACACTTATAGTAAGTTAGATACATCAAAAATAAAGCCATAGAGTGTTTTTATGCCGCCTTTTAAAAATGATGGTATAAATAAATTCTATCAAGCTTTTTTGTATTGATTAGAGAAAGAAGTACATGAACATGAATTCTATCATAGCAATATCATATACAATATGTCAAAGGAAGAATGGTTGAGTTTTCAGCAGTTAAAAAATAATAAAAGTATTGTATTTAAGCCTTCGGACAAGGGTGGAAAATTGGTGGTCATGACATCTAAAGATTATTTCAGAATTTGTATGAACCATTTAAATAATGGTAAAATATATGAAAGAGTTGGACTGGATGTTTATGTACAAGCTAAAAGTCAATATGATACTTTGTTGCATAAAGGTGTTCATCTGAGTTACTTTACAGTATCTGATATTAATAACAAATTTTCAAGCAAAAATACCACCATGGCTAGATTTTATTGTGTGCTTAAAATACATGAGTTTATTAAACCCACCAGGCCAACTGATAGTATCAGCCTGTGGGTATTTTACTCATAATTTGTGGCATTTTTTGCATCTGTTTTTATTACAAGAAGTAATAAAGTTGCCTTCTTACATAAAAGATTCATTTGACTTTATTGATAAAATAAAGGATGTAAATTGGAATGGTAACGTACTTTTTAGTAATGGAAGTTGTAAGCTTGTACACAAGTATAAATCATGAATTTGGTATGCAAACTATAGAATATTTTTGAAAGACAGTCATAGAACACAATATATAAAAGAGTTAATGCATTTTTGTCTAATTAATATTTTTGAATTTGATGGTCAACTATACAGACAATTGCAAGGGACAGCAATGGGGGTGGCGTTTACCCCCATGTATGCAAATTTATTTATGGGCATGGTGGAAAATACACATGCTTATAGAATTATTTTTTTTTCAAAAATGTGTTATTAAATATTTTTGGTTCATTGATTACCTTATTTTTATTTGTCAGGGAGGCCAAGATGAAAAACAATCTTTTCTTAAATATTTGAATGAAAATAAGTATCAAATAAAAGTATCAAAAGTATCAAATAAAGTCTGATGGTTTACAAGAGGGTGATAAGGTAAACTATTTAGATAACACATTGGAAGGTCTAGAGAATGGAGAGATTAAAACCAGTATTTTTAGAAAATTTCACCAGATAAATCATATGTTGCATGCTCAAAGTTGTCATCAAAGGCATACACTAAAATAACATCCCTTTTGGTGAGAGTTTAAGAACAAATAGATTATGTAATAATGTGAATGAAGCCAGGGAAGAGGCTAATAAAGTGGCAAATATTTTTATAAATAGGGGGTATAATACAGATATGGTGGCTAATAGTTATAACAGGGTGTTTAATAATAAGGGTAAGAGAGAAAATAGTTATAGAGGAAATATAATAAAAAGTAAGGGAAAGTATAGGTTAACTTCAGAAAAACAGTTATATTATGTTTCAAAATATACATTATTTTCAGATAAGCAAGCTCAGCTACTTAATAATTACTGGCAAATAGTCATAAGGGAAGTTTCTTCTTTAAAAGAAGTAGCCTTAAAGTTCTTATATCAAAGAGGCCGTAGCCTTAAAGATTTTTAGTTCATAGTTCTTACAGAAGACCACATGAATTAGTTAGTAGAGGAATAAAATGGGCAGGTTTAATGCCCTGTGGGAAATGTGCAATATGTAAATATGTAGTATCAACTTTTAATATTATAAATGGTATTAAATTTCATACACAAGGCAATTTTTCCTGCAAAAGTACAGGTATAATTTATGGTATAAAATGTTCTTGTCATCATTTTTACATAGGAGAGAGTAAAAGAAGTCTAGGAGAAAGGATTAAAGAACATATTAGAGACATAAGAAATAACAAACTTACAAGGTCCTTTTGCAGAACATTTTAATCAGGTACATCAAGGTGATTTTAATGAACTAAAGGTTACAATATTAGAACAGGTAAAAACAGATTATATGGGTGAAAATACTATAAAATACACATTAAGAAAAAAGGAATCTGTATTTATATTAAAATATAATACTTTACATCCTAGAGGTATGAATAGAGAATGTAACTGGAAAAGTTACATAGAATAAGCTAGGATGTATGTATATGTTTTTTTTGTTTTTTTTTAAGTGTGTAATATATTTAATTGATTAATTGTTTAAAGATATAATTGTTAATGAATTTAACTGGTTAGATTTTATATAAAAGCTTGTTTTTTTACATCATGCGTTACTCTGTAAAGGCTGTTTCAAGCTGAGGCGCTAAGAGAAATTTATTCCAATGTTTTTCAGTTTTATGAAATTTTATATCTGCTGTTCAAATAAAATAACTTGAAGGTATTATTTCTGGTCATGTGGTACTAAATAGTTTTCTTGTCTTTGGTGGATGTAATAAAACAAGTTAATAATTCAGAGCTGAAGATAAAAAAATGACTTTAAAAAGTATTTATTAAATATATGCAAAGATGTGATAGATACTGTAAAAGTATAAGATAACAGAGGTTTATGGATGGGTGCATGGGACTGCAGTGTTATTTGAAAAAAATTGTGAGATTTTTAACAATAGCATTACTTATTTTCTTGTGTCTGAAGTATTTGAAATGTGTTTTGAGGTTTTTATTGTTATTTTTTTATATATGACATGATATATAGTAAATAATTGAATGTGAAATGTATAATTGAATAGAAGGAGATGGTGTTGACATCATGTGGTCAGAATGCAATTTATAAATAAGCCACGTCAGTGGTGATGTATTTCAAATTTCTGATGAAGTTGGCGAGGAGTCGCCGACGAAAAGCTGCATCTCTTGTGGCTTAAACAAATTAAAGTGTTGTCAGCGTTTTTAATATATTTGGATTTATTCATCAGTTTGGGGTGCATCGGCCTTCTGGCTTTATTTTCTGAAGTTTGTTTGAGTTTTTTGCCTTGAGTTGAAGATATAAATTGTAATTTAGTTAAACAAAACAGAAAGTCTATCGGTAAAAGAGTTTGAGGCAGAAAAAGAAAAACAAAAGGACATAATGCAGAAAAAGAAAGGCAAATGCTATTTATAACAGAAAACAGTTACTAGTTTGTGTAAAGCAATTGCATTAAATGTTAATAGCTCAAAGAATGTTGTAAGAAGAATAAGTATACTTGAATGGCATAAGAGACAGAACAGAGACATTATTGTTTTGGAAGATACTAGGTTTTTAACAAATGAGCGACAACAATTGAAAATGTAGCAGAAAAATATAAGTTTTAATTTGGGGAGAGAGACATATTCAATAATAATTATTTTATATAAGCAAACAATAAAAGTTTTAAATGTTATTTTCATTACTATAGGCCATGCTGCCATTCTTGATAATAGATTGAAAAATCAGATTTTTAGCAATTTATGCATTTGTAAAAAAGAAAGAGAGAGAGAGAAGAGATGTATACAGATAGAATTCAGTATATAGGAGTAAACATGGATTTAATTCTTGCAGATTTTAATTGTAACAAAAGGCAAAATAAAAAGAAAGCATATGATGTTAAAGTGATGTTAGATATTGTAAGATGCGAGAATTTAAGCATTTTAGAATAAACGTACTTGGACTTATAGGAGAGTTGAACATAAAACAGAAATAGATTATTTTCTAGTTTCAGCAGGGTTGAAAATTATGGATGAGGGGGTATTATATATGGGTTTTTCAGATCACAGGGCTGTTTGGATTACTTTAGAAAATAATTCTGATTATATAAAAATAGGAAAGGGAATAAAAAGGATTAATGAAGTTAAATGAGACAAAGGAGAGAGGGAGGATTTATTAAATTTATCAAAGGATCATGTACAAATGAGGTGTTGTTATAAAGATTGGTCTGAATGGTGGTTATTGTTTAAACAAAAATATCAAAAGTGTTATTTAAGCTGGGAAAATATAAAATGAAGAGAGGTAAGAATATATTATGACTAATTAAATAAGGATATCTGTGATATATTGGAAAAGAATTAAGAAATGTACTTTATTAAAGAACAGAAGCTATATAATTTAAATAAAAAGAAAATACAGCATTTGTTATATAAACAAAGATATTTTTTTATAAGGAAGAAGGAAAATCTTCACTTTATTTGGGCAAAATTGTTTAAAAATTATATTATCATGAGACAAATGAAAGATAGGTCAGATATAGTACAAACTAAGCAAGATGAGATTATGAAAACAGTGGAAGGATTTGTTAATGCAAATTTTAGATGAAAAAATATATAATGTACTAAGGAGTGGAGAGTAAATATTTTTCAGAGGATGATAATAGTGATTTTGAAAAAAAGGATTACAATGAAATAATTGGAAAATATTTTAGGAAAAGTAAATTTGCAATCTGTGGCAGGTCCATATGGGATGTATAAAGTTATAACAGTAATTCAAAAAAACTATTTCTTAGAAGTATTAAATGAATGGGTAACAAAAGGTTTTCAATATAAAGATCTGTATAATTGCATAATAAAATGTATATGGAAAAAAGGAGGCAAGTGTAAAATACAGAACTGGAGACCTATAGTACTGAATAACACTGACTATAAGATCTTTATAAAAATTTTGCAAAAAAGAATGGAACGTAAGGCAAGTAAGACTGTAAATAAAATAGATATTGTATAAACAGTAAAAAATGTAGAGATTTTACTGTTAGTGAATAGAGAAATAGTGGATGATATTTTATATAATTGGGTTCAAACACAATTAATGGTGGGTGATTTAAGCAAAGCTTTTGATTCAATTCAGCATAAAATCCCAGGGAAAATATTTGATGCCTATAATATAAGTAATTTGAAAAAAACTGGTTGTGTCACTGCTTGTAGGCTGAGTATACCTAAGATATTAATAAACAAGTGGCTTAGTAAATAAATTAAGCTTGAAAAAGGGATAAGACAAGGTTGCCCTTTGAGAAGTATTATTTTTGTTTATAGTAATGAATGTTATTTCGATCCAGGTTAATTCGGAGAATAGTGATATGGAATAAATAACCAGTGAAGGTATAAATGTTCTGATTATGTTGTCATACATGGATGATATTATTCTTTTTACAAGAAATCAGATTGCTATGTTTAATGTGATTAGTTATTTACAGGAAAACATACAAGAAATAGTTTTTTCCATTAATAAAGTTAAAAGTGTATGTTTAGGTTATGATATGCTAGGCAGTATTAATTTTAATAGGAGAAGCATAAAATTACTTGGCCTGACATTTGGGAAAAGAGGAGATATAAGAGCTATGTGGGAAAAAATTAAAAGTCATGTGTATGATTTGGAGGACCTTCAGATTGTCTTCTAAGAAAAAAATATACTTAATTTGATTTTACTGTCTAGAATTTTTCACTTAGCAAGTTTCTTTAATATCCCATTGCCTTTTGAAAAAGTATGTTATAGTATTATATTTACATGTATTTGGGGTTCGAGACTGAATCCAGTTAAAAGAGAAATTTTAGGTGTGAAAAAAGAAGAATGTGGTTTAGGATTGTCGCATCCTATAGTGTATGCAGATTCTCTCATTTTGTTTAAAGTATTAAGAAGTCTAAAGAATAAGGACAATTCATTATTGGTGAGAATTTTAAAAGCTAGTAATGAATTGATATTTTGAGTTTTAAGGGAAAATATACTAAGATGACAGAATGAATAATTATCAAGACAAAATCTTGCTTTAGAAGTTAAAAGTTAATGAAATTGAAAAAGAGAGGAAAATATGGTATCATAATAATATGCAAAAGTTATTTTACATTTATCCTTAGAAAGACATATAAAGAAAAGAGGGTTGCAATTAAGGCAATAATGGAAAGATATAAAAACATATGGGAATGTCAACATTCTCTAAGGAGGTTAATGATACAGATATTACCAGTAAAAGCAACTATGCCATATAAAAGTGAAGACAACAGAACATTTTTACATTGTAATCAGTTTAAAACTAGTAAATGTTTCTTTCTTTTTTAACAAAATATCTTATTAAATTATTACATATGACAAAGGCAATCTTACATTTGTATAAACAAAAAACAAACCACATAAATACAATTTTAGCTGCAAACATTATGCATCACAGACTAAAATAGTTAAATCAATATAGAATAAGGTGACATATCTGAAATATTTAGAAAATTATATGGCTGCAAATAGTCTAAAATGGATATAACTGAGTATGGATTATGGCAACAAAATGAAAAATTATGTTAATAGAATCAATAAAAATATATTTCTATAATTTGGATAAGATGGAATCAAAGAGTGGAGGAAATTTTATTCAGTGAAAGAATCAAAAAAAGATGTTAAAAAATAAGATTTTGGTTGTGGAAAATGGAGTAGGGGTTCAACAATTAAAAATGAATAAATTATGTTGTAAAAAAGGAATGTATTATTTCAACTATCTGATTTTAAAAATTGTTTAAATTGTATGTATAGTCTATATATATTATGAATGAGATAAATTGTATATATTGTAAATAAGTATTGAAAATAAAGCACCCCTACTCTTTTTGATAGGTACTGTGGGATCTTTTACATCCACCTCTACTACCGCCAACTCAAGCAGATGGGACCCTGGTTGAACATCTCATTTGAAGGATGACAAACTCAGGAGTGCAGCACCTGCCTCATGCTACACTGCAGTATCAGAAATCCATCTACTTGGTATGGGAATACAGCCTTCTACACTATTGTCAAATGGTGCAGCCTTCTGCACCATTTGACATTGGTGCTGAAGCACCAATGTCAAATGTGCTACCTGTTGTGCCACTCATATTCACGTACACACACATTTTATATATACACACACATATATATATATATATATATATATATATATATATATATATATATATATATATATATATATATATATATATATATATATATATACATATATAGGTTCATAGGTTCACAGGTAGGTACTAGGCTATCGGCCCTGGGGACTATATAAGCCTAGCCAAAAACGTTCCCTGGCTTTTGCCCCCAAGAAAATTATTTTCCTGTACCCCTGTCAAGCAGTGCCACAGACGTGATCCCCGGGGTGAATTTTCTATTTCCCATCCAGTCATCAAGATTTTTCTTAAAGAGGGCCAATGAGGAGTTTTGCTTGACATGAATGGGTATTTGGTTTGTTCCAGAGTATGGGAAGTCTCTAAGACAGGAATCTATCCCTCCAGTAAGTTCTGTTTATTGTGATGAAAGGTTTAGGTACCTGGAGTGTGTGGTTTGGAGACATTGGGATTTCTTTAAGTGTAGCATCTCCAGCAGCTCTGCATTTGACATAGCTTTGTATGTTAGGCAGAGATTGCTTCTGAGTAGGTGATATGTGATGGAGTAGAGCTGGAGTTTTTTGAGACGGTCTGTGTATGGCATCTGTTTGAGGCCAGTAATCCTCTTAGTGAGGTATTTCTGTGGCCTTTCCAATTTTTGTAGGTGTCTTGTGAGATATATGCAAAACAGGGCATTGCACTCTATAATGGGTCTGATGAGGGATGAGCAGAGAGGAACAATGACCTACTTTTTTCTAGAGGCGAACTCTTTTGTGATGAGGTGTGCCACATAGAAGGATTTCCTGACTACTGTGGCGATGTGGTTATCAAAGGAGAGACTACTGTCCACCTGTGTCCAGAGGTCTCTTATCACACTTTCTGTGTTTAGAGAGCTAACACCTATGTGGTAGTTCATGGGTACTGAGTTTTCCCCAAAAGGGCTGACAATGCACTTCTTGGCATTGAGCTTGAGGCCATGACTTTGACAACAAGCATCTGTCTCTGTGAGGCCCTTTTGTAGAATGTCTACATCATTAGGTGATTCTATTATGGCTCCCAGTTTGCAGTCATCTGTGAACTTTGTTAGCCAAAGACCTTCTGTGTTGGCCTGCACTTCAGAGAAGTAGATGCTGAACAGGAGAGAACCCAGGACCAAATCCTGTAGTACTCCACTCATCACTGGTCTGAAGTCAGACTTGGAGTCATCTACTTTTACTGTGTGGGTTCTGTCAGTGAGCCAGTTGGCCACCCATCTTGTGACATAGGGATTTATGCCCAGTTTAGTGAGTTTATCTATAATTCCAGAGTGGGGCATGAATTGAAAGCCTTGGTGAGGTCAAGATAGGCTGTGCCCACTACCTTGCCCTCGTCTGTGGCTCTAGTGACTGCTTCAAAGAAATCAATCAGATTTAGTAAACATGCTCTACCTTTCACAAACCCAAACTGAGTGGGGTCCAGGGTTTGGAGGTTACCTATCTCTTTGTTTATAAGCTCTAAGATGATACGTTCCATGGCCTTGAAGACCAGGCTTGTCAGGCTAATGGATTGTTAGTTTCCAGGGTCCATGGTGGCACCCCCTTTGTGGAGTGGGATAACTGTCACTGTGCACCATTCAGTAGGCACATAGCCTGAGGTGATGCTATGATTGAACATGGTACTTAGGTGGGGTGCCAGTTCATTCTGTAATTCATGCAGTACGCAGCCTGGGATGTTGTCTGGTCCCATGGATGCTGTGTTCTTGGCTTTGGAGAGTATGGTCTTTACTTGTTCATCCATGATTACAGGGGCTTTTCATTCTTCCGGTATTAAGATGGGCCCTTTGGAGGGGGGGGGGGGGTAAAGTTAGCACTGAACCTATCTACCAAGATGTTGGCAATATCAGTTGGTTCTGTATATTTAGTGCCATTGTTGCTGTAGCTCAGAGCAGATCTGAGTGTTGCCATTGATATTCTTGACATAGCTGTAGAATGCTTTGTGGTTGTCTTTGGAATCAGTGGTGATTTTATTTTCATAACTGGCTTTGGAAGATTTTAT
>NC_056728.1:1109840240-1109857740 GCF_019279795.1 Protopterus annectens | reverse complement strand
AGTTTATAGTAAATCACTTAAAATCCATATATTATGACTTTCCTTACTATATAGTACATCATTTTGTGAAAATGATGACATTATTGTTATATCAGTTATAAGATGCTACTCAAAATTTAGATAATGACATACTTTAGAAAAATTGAGAGTTGTATGTGAAGACTGAGTTAAAAACTGGCAACAAATGCTTGAAGTGGCCCTGTATATGAGCAATGGTTGCACAGACTGAATGTCAACTTCAGCAATAATTTCCAAGTGAGCCTATTTCACTCAGATCCATACAGGTGATTGTATAGTCACTGTCCCTCAGTAGCAGATGGCAAGTAATAAAAACAAGAGGCAAACCAGTCTACTTTAGTAACTCACACTTTATAACTAGATTTTATGACTAATTAGTCATCACTTAGTAGCCTGAGTAAACTGGCTTTCCATGTTACAAAATAGGTGCTTTTTTATTGACAGTATAAAATATATGAAGAGTTTATTCTAAAGAATGTTTTTTATAAATTTACTTTTTTTTTTGGCTTTCAAACTTAGATACAGTTATTAAACATTTATTGAATTGATTTAGACAGTATTTACATTTGTCAGGGGATTAAGGAGGTGGCAGACCCTCTTTATAATGTTTATTTCTTAATGCGTTTTACAATAAAAAGTGATTTTACTGTTTCTGCAGTAGGAAGTCTTCTAAAACTGAAGCATAGCTGTCTCAACAAGTGTTCTGTGCCAGTCCCAAAAAGTAGCACCCTACACCCTCAGCTATTCATGTGAAGAGCAAAAAAAAAAAGTACATTCATTTTACTGCCCCACAAGCCAGGTAGCCAGATACAGAACATGCAACTCCTTTCTCCTGCCCTAGCCAGAGCGATTCAGGTCCTGTTTATGTGCCCTTCCATCAACCTTCCTTTCAACATAATAATAATAATAATAATAATAATAATAATAATAATAATTTTAACTCTAGCAAACTGTTTGCTACAAAGGTTTATACCCTGCCTGCATAAAGCACTACTGGCTGAATCAATTATTTTACTGAGGAATGTCCACGGACGCTCCTCACTTAAAGAATACGTGTAAGTAACATGTCTTATACAGACTGCCTCAAGGACCTATCCCTGTATTCTGCCTACTACAGGCTGATGAGGAGAGATGTATGCCAGGCATACAAGGCATTGTCAGACCCCACTCTGATGGACCTCCAGCATATCTGCAAAACAAATAGCACCAGAATTATCCATTCTAAAGACTGAGTCTTGCCTGTGATATAAATAGGACCTGCTGAAGAGACTGGTATGTATCCCACAGACTACCTCTTCTCTTGAATGGGTTCCCTATCGATGTGAAGCAGAATTCCTCCTAACCCAATTAAAGTACAACTTGGACAATTAGTTGGGGAACAAAAACTTCATCCCTGGTTTGGCACCTATGTCTCTAATCGACACAGGCAGCCTATAAATGGTTTATCCTGCAGGACCCTGCTTGTAAATGTTTCACCTCCCAGACCCCTGCTTACACTTATCAAGGATACCAGAATTTATGACAGATTCTGAATTATTCCTCTTCTTCTATATGTCTGCAACCTTTCTGCTTACCCTACCTTTAGACCTTACCACCTACTACTCTCTATCAGCCCCTCCACTTTCAACTCATTATTTCCCTATCTATACCTATCCTCTGTCCCAAGAACCCATCCTACCCAATCTATCATTTATACATATGTTATCCTACCAGCTATTTTATAATGTATATATATCCCAAATACTCTGAAATATTTGATGTCTAAACTCCTTTTTAAGGTATTATTTTTCAGCAGCATTATTAGTAGAAAAAGTGTATGGATACTATATATGATTGCATGTAATCTAACTATATATCAGCTGTCTAATGTAATATTTTACTGTGTACATGGAGCTTTTCTCCCCAGGCCTCTGCAGAAAAAGGACATGTGTCCTTTCAGACTTGCCTGGTTAACAAATGTAAAATAAATAAATAAATAATTTGCGATGCATGGCTAGGCTTAAAAAGACCCTTGTGATTGATAGCCTAGCAAACACCTATGAAACTATATAGGATAGTATAAGTAGCGTCAATTCTGTTAGTGGGCAGCCTTCCCACAACTCCAGTGTCAGTATTCAGCTAGATATATTACATGTAATCTATACATATGGAAACAAGTTGC
Source organism: Protopterus annectens (assembly GCF_019279795.1). Classification (NCBI taxonomy): domain Eukaryota; kingdom Metazoa; phylum Chordata; order Ceratodontiformes; family Protopteridae; genus Protopterus; species Protopterus annectens. Next base: position 1,109,855,561 of record NC_056728.1, on the reverse strand, counting down.
ATGTAAATACGGTACAAGTCAGTATATGTACCTACACTCTGTTCCAACTGAAGGACACCTATGTACAAATGAACTGCGAAGTATTTCATACCACAGTAATTCAGAACACTATTTAGTTTTCTGGGCTGCTTTTCTACTGTTGAAAACCTGATTGAAACTGTTGTATTGGTACTGTTGCATATATTAATAGCATCCCATCAGATAACCCTTTTGCCACTGTGTGGAATGCATATTACAGATTTAGTCACATGCTAGTCTTAATTTTAAAAATCAGCTTCTTGAAACAATGACCGTATTCAGTGGAAGACTTATAACATGATGTCAGAAATAGTTCTGTCTTCCAAATTCCATATATTACTCCTATAGACTGCAAATTACATTCACCATGAACGTATCTACAGCACAAATTTGGTATAAAAATCTCCACACTAAATGACAAAGGCTTGAGTAAATTAGGTCTGGAAGACTTTAAAATATTAATAAATTTACAATCTATAGAGGGCCTATTACCTGTAAAGGGTTTTACATTTGTGGACACTGATGTAATGATATAGAAAACAAAAAAATCCACATTGAAAATTCTAAAGTCTTTGTTTGCTTTGTTGTTTACACTAACTTTAGTTTTTGGAATGTTCCTTCACTGATACATACCTCTTAACCTCCTAGAGCAAAAAAGCTACACCATAAATAATGGGGAGATTAAGGCACAAAATAGGGACTTTTTAAACTATTGCTCTGACAAACTTAGAAAGTTGATAGAATAACAGGTTTTGCATAAGCATGACATTCCTAAAGGATATGAAGTATGAAACTTAAACATCTGTCATTATTTTCTGACTTTAGTCTTTAATGATTTGGTAGATTGCGTACTCAGGAAGATACTACTGATCTTTCACATTCCTGTTTGTTACCCTCAATCAAGACAAAACTGATTTGAAAATATAGACAGACTGACACAAAAGGATATATAAATGCTTGCAGAAATATTTTTGTATGCACATGCATACACGAGCAAGCACGTATATACACACACACACACACACACACACACACACACACACACACACACACACACACACACGTATAAAAAAATCTCAAATATTTCCTAACTGTTAGAAAACAAACTGATTCACTGTAATATAGTCAATAAAAAAAGAAAACAGATGAGCCAAAAAAGGTTGAAAATTCCATCCACATTTTAATAACTGTCTCCCCCACACCACAGTTAAAATAAGAAACTTGTAAACTAATGCATAAAAACAGTACTATAAAACATTGCATTCTTTACTCATAATTATTACAGCTGAAAAAATATATGGAGCTGCTTACTGTGATGGATTTGAAGTCTTCTTAAGACACTCAGTCCTGCTGGCTGGATTCTGCTAAAATCAAAGTCTGGTTATATTTGCATTCACAGTCTGTTGCATACAGAAACTTGCAAAATATACACTGATGAGAGAATATACTTTGCAGCATCAACTTAGAGAAGTAACAAATAACTTTTTATAATAAACCAGACAGACTAACGTTGCAGCTTAAACTACTGCTCCACTTTACTTCTCATATAGTACAGATGATGTGGGGGATATAACATTTACCTCGAGACAAATGTGTCCCTACCAATACCACTAACATAACTGGATTAATACAGATCTTTATATACAATTTTAGTCATGCACATACATATACATTTCCTCTTGGTATTCTATTCTGGAGAATTGCTCATCCTGTAGAAACAATACTGATTGTTGCAGATGCTGACGTAAACTGCTGACTTAATAATATTGTTTTTCAGCTTTTCTGACAGTGTGAACATCCTGTTTTTTGTCTTTAGTATTCTATTTGTATCTTTGTATAAGAACATCTGTTCTTGTGCCAAATGCAGAAAAACATGTTTTTTAAGGAAACACATTATAACAGTGTCATAAACATATCCTGTTGTTTAAGGATACATATTGTGTCCATTATTTTTATATGCAGAAAAACATGTTTTTTAAGGAAACACATTGTCACAGTGTTCTTTCAAAGCAGATTTTGTATTTTTGCTCTTGCATACATCCTGTTTGTAAGGAAAAACTGTCCATTCAGCAGATTTCTTATTTCCCAAGCCACTGTCATTTAGTATGGATGCTAATCACATATTACTAAACTCTGTTTCTGCATTTAAGCAAGCTTTATTTTATACCTTATTTATGTTACATATTTGTAACAGAATTACTTTTAACCTTAAAATCCTGTTTAGCATAATCTTACAATTCCCTCTTTTTATTTTAATGTACTCAAAACACTTTATACTGATATGTATTTTTATCACATTATATAGAAAACACAACAAATAAAACCTTTAGTCTTTTTTTGATACATCAAATCAAAATGCAATTTTACAATGATATCAAGTATTACTACCAAAACTGAATGTATCTAACAACTTTTTGTTTTACAGACCATTCTGTGAAAATATTTTATCAGTTATAAGCTGTGTATGCTTTAATTTTATTTTTTAACTTGATTAATTTATTCTTTTGCAATCACAGAATTTCATTTATAATTTAGAACTCTTTAATTAATTATTTGCAACTGTTGAATTAACTATAAGAGACAAGAACTATGTGCTACTGCAAGCATTTATACACTGCTGAAAATATACAGTTTCAATGTCATTTTAACCATAATACTGTGGTCATGTCTCTGTACTGCTCATTAACATCTTGGTAAAGTACTGAACTGGGCTTAGATAATAAATATTTGAATTCAATTATTTCAGTATATTTAGTACTTGAGGATTTAAAAAAACATGATTTATATATTAGTCCATTAGCTGTATGAGTACAATATTTTAATATAATTTTCCTCTAACTGGGGTAAAACCAGTGATATTACAACTTGACAAATTACTTTTGAATGTAATACAATGTATCCTGTACAGTATGTATTTACACAGACTGTTTACTACTCATGCATTTCAATCTAGTAGCTATGCTGGACCCATTTTTTTAAACATGGTTCTACTGAATTCTTTTGTATTTGTAGATACAAAGACTGTAAAGTACATTTGGTCTAACCTTACAAATTTAATAACATTAATATTAAGCAAAATCTTGGAAAATGTTTATGTCTCTTTAGAAATATCTAGTGGAATTGGCACCAAAGGCATACATTCTGTTATTTTAAACTACATACTCAGCAATTAGAAACATTCATGCTTTTTTAAACCAACATTGTTTTGCCAAAAACATATTAAAAAAGTGACCGGTCTTGTTCAATTTTTTACATATCTTTACTCTTCCAAACCACCTTGTGTATAGCTTTACAGTTTAACAGGTTGTAAATATAATTTAATACTTAACAATACAATAATAACTAGCACAATATATCTTGGACTTTCAGATTTAATTTGTTTACCAGTGTTTTTATGCACTAATACCTGTCCCACCCAGAAGAGTATTGTCAAGAATGAATGAAATATTATTTCTTCCTGTAGCTCTATTTCAGACCCTTGTGCAGTACTGCTTATACAGTCAGTGTAAAACTGAGAGAGTGCCCCTCCCCCTGTAGTATACTGCAGTATTGTTTATTTGCTTTAGAATGTACACCAGCCCAATACTTTGGCCACACATTTGCTCCACTAGGCTACCAAACTATAGACCCCTGTCTGATTTGATCATTTTTATAAAGCTTTTGCTGTTTATTACCACTAGTATGTATTTACACCCTCCTGCACAATTGATTTGAACTGTATGTATATTATAGCCCATTTGCTGGCTGTACTTGATGCAACTGAGTTTTTTTTTTAACATTTACTTGCAAACAGATTATCAGTGACATCTATGCACAATTGTGACATTTTATTACAATTACCAAATAGTGTTGCATGCAAACATTTTACCAATTATGTTTTAATAACAATAATGCTTTAGAAAAACTCAAGCTACTTGTCTGGCAATCAGTCTTGTTTGTCTTATCTTTCCAAAATTTCCTGTATCTATTCATCTAGTCTAGGAAGGTCTGAGCTCACATTTCAGACTTTGTAAACCATAGTTAATTTTTCTGGGCATTTTTCCTTTAATCATCTGTTAGTAAAATGTAGTTATAAAATACCTAGTATTATATTTGTGATTTGCATAACTATGCATTTATACTACATAAATATTAGCTTACATGGATTTCAGTGTTTCTTGTTAATTTATTTAACTGCCATACCATTAATTTTACAAAAACTGTTTGACTAATACCATCTGTGATTTTATTTCATAGGTTCATAGGTTCATAGGTTCATACTAGGCTATCTGCCCTAGGGCATTTATAAGCCTAGCCAGAATGCGTTTGGCTTTCGCCACCCATTTTAAATTTATTTTGCTATGCCCTTTTTCGAGGTTAGTATACTGTGCCTCTGTCTAACAGTGACACAGAAGTGATACCCGGGGTAAACCTATGATCTCCCATCCACTCATCGATTCCTCTTGAAGAGAGTCAATGAGGGACTCTGCCTAACTTGGACTGGGATTTTATTTCAGAGTGAAGGGAGCCTCTGGGATATGAATCTGTCCCTCCAGCATGTCCTATTTATTTCAGTGCTGAGGTTCAAGTCTCTCGAGTGTGGAGCTCAATGGGATTTGGATTTTCTGAGGTGCAGCATGTCCATTAATTCCGGGTTGGACATGGCTTTATACATCAGGCACAGGTTGCCTCTGAACAGGCGGTATGCCACTGAGTAGAGCTGGAGTTTCTTTAACCGAGCAGCATATGGCATCTGTTTGAGCCCTTTGATCCTCTTGGTGAGGTACTTTTGGGGTCTTTCCAGTTGCTGCAGGTGTCTGGTAAGGTACATCCCAAAAGGGGCATTGTACTCAATTATGGGCCTGATGAGGGATGAGTAAAGAGGCACGATGACCTCCCCTGATCTAGATGTGAATCCCTTCATGACTAGGTGGGCTATATAAAATGTTTTTCTAACCACTTTGGCCACGTGGTTGTCAAATGAGAGATTGCTATCAACTTGGGTCCCCAGGTCCCTAATTACTTCTTCTGTACTTAATGGATTACCACCTATGTAGTAATTTGTGGGCACTTTGTTTTTGCCAAAGGGGATGACTATACACTTTTTGGCATTTAGCTTGAGGCCATGGCTCTGGCACCAGTTGTCTGTTTCTATGAGGCCCTTTTGGAGGATGCTTGTGTTGGCTGGAGAGTCGATTATGGTGCCCAGTTTGCAGTCATCTGCAAACTTGGTCAGCCACAGTCCTTCCGTGTTGGCCTGTACCTCCGAGAAATATATACCGAACAAGAGAGGTCCCAGGACTGAGCATTGTGGGACACCACTTGTAACTGGTTTGGAGTCTGACATGGCTCCAGCAATTCTAACCATGTGGGTTCTGTCCTTGAGCCAGTTTGCAATCCATCTAGTGACATAGGGGTTTATATTTAAGCTGGTGAGCTTATCTATAATGCCCGAGTGGGGTATTGTATCGAAGGCTTTTGCGAGGTCCAGGTAGGCTGTGTGGACCACCTTCCCCTCGTCAATGGCCTTGGTGACTGTTTCAAAGAAATCAACCAGGTTTAAGAGGCAGGATCTGCCCTTAACAAAGCCAAACTGGGTAGGATCCACTGTTTGTAGGTCCCCAATATCTTTATTTATGAGGTCCATGATGATCCTTTCCATAGCTTTGTAGACCAAGCTAGTCAGGCTTATGGGGCGATAGTTTCCAGGATCCGTTGAGGCACCACCTTTATGGAGAGGGACCACTGTTGCTGTACGCCACTCTTTGGGCACATATCCTGTAGTAAGGCTGAGATTGTACAGTAGTTTTATGTTTGGGTTTAGCTCTTCTTGGAGTTCATGCAGGACGCAGCCCGGGACACCATCTGGTGTCATTGATGCTGTGTTTTTTGCTTTGGAAAGGACGGCTCTTACCTGAGCATCTGAGATGTCAGGGGGGCAGCACTCTGCTGGGATAGATATTTGCCCTTTTGGTGGGAGGGGAGAAGTTTGCTGAACCTGTCAGCTAGGATGTTGGCAATGTCTGTGGGTTCGGTGTATTTTTTGTCATTTTGGACTAATTCTGAGCATATCTGGGAATTACCACCCAGGTTCCTAACATAACTAAAGAAAGCCTTGTGATTATCCTTAGTGTCCTGTGTAATTTTTCTCTCGAAGCTGGCCTTAGACAATTTTATGTGTGCCCGTAGTTTTTTGCTAATACTGATCAGAGATGCCTTCCCTTTTTGGGATTTTGCTCTATCATTTAGTAGCTTCCTCCTTCTATTGTATAGTTTGTTTATGGCTGGGGTCCACCAGACAGGACATCTGCCTTTGGAGGATTGGGTTTTGGTTTTATTTGGGATCGCATGATCCATGCATTCCTGAAGGTGTCCATAGAATGTGTTTATAAAGGATTCTGTGGTCTGAGCCGTATTTTCCACAGGCCCGGGGGCTTTGAAGGATTCCACCTCAGTTTTGAGGAGTGTGAAATTTGCTTTAGAGAAGTTTTTCACTGTGGTTTTCTGGGCAGGGGGTGGGGTCGGGATGTGAATATCCAGTGAGATTAGTTTATGGTCTGATCTTACCAGTGAGGGATACACTTCTGGTCTGGAGCATAGAGTCCCCATGTTGGTGATGATCAGGTCCAGTATGTTTTCCCCTCTTGTGGGAGTGGTAACAAGTTGTTCCATAGCATTTGAGTTTATAAATTCTAGGAACCTTTGGGCTAGGGTGTTGGAGCTAGAGTAATGCTCCCAGTCTATGTGTGGGTAGTTGAAGTCACCCAATATAATGGTGTTTGGAGAGACCTTCATATTTTCCAGTGTTCTCAGGAAGGCCGAGTGGGGTTCCTGGGTTTGGGAGGGTGGTCTGTAGCAGGCTATAAACTGGAAGGCAGTTTTACCCACTGTTAGTTGCACATGGATAGTCTCTGATGCTTCGTGCTTTGCCACCAACCTGGAGGTGTGGGTATCTTTGATGAATATCGATACTCCCCCTCCTTTTGTGGTTTGGTCCAAGTTTTGGGGCCGAAAAGCATGGTATGAGGTATAACCTGGTAGTGCTGGCGTGCTCTCAGGAGCCCTGAACCAGGTTTCTGTTACTGCACAGATATCGATGTTCTCCATGCTAAGGAGAGTTTTGAGTGAGTGCATCTTGAAGTTTAGACTTCTGGCGTTGAGTAGCATTACTCTTAGTTTCTTATCCCTTGTGATACCTATGGAGGTGGGTTTGTCTTTTGAGCCTTGCCTAAAAAAGGCACTATGGGGGTAGCAAGAGCCTTTGCCAATATCCGAAAGCCCAGAGGTGACAGGTGCAAGCCATCCCTAGCGAAGCATTGTGGCTTGTCGAGCATATCATCCCAAGCTGACAGGCATTGGATCCCCTTTGAATGACACCAGTACTTAAGCCAATTGTTGAAATTGATCCTTTTAAAATTTCCTTTTAAAATTCAGAACTTTGACTGTTTGGTGTGGTGTTACTATACAATTATACAAAAAAATGTAAAAAACAAATAGATATTAGCTTAACTAACATATGTTTTTATTTACATTATTTATATTTGCTGTTGTCTGTCTTTTGCTTTTGTGCATTGTAAACAAATGTACTCTAGATGAAAAGAACATGCATGCATGTCTGTCTGGCATCTTTATATCTTTATAGAAGCATGTCAGTCTTGTGACTTTAAATCTTTACTCTTATTAACTATTTTCATTTGATTTTTTTGCATTAGAACTGTTTTGTGTAACTATTTTTATTTAATTTTTATACACTAGAACAGTTTTGTTTATCTTTTAACTATGCTAAGAATGGCAGTCATATGCTCTACTTTAAATTAGTACTGATAAATATCTTGTTTTAATTGAATGGAAGTAAAACATTTAAGAATGATTTGTCCAGATTCTACCATCCTACCATGTATGCTTAACCATTTTCAAAACATAAGCATATTATAAAATATATTTCTTTTGCACAGATTAGCTGTGTATGCAGGAAGTTCCCAGTCTCTGTCAGTCCAGCTAATTTATTTCCTTTATCCTGCAACTGCTGTTGAAGAGTTTCCTGTAATGTTGCATGGTCTTTCTGATATTTTTCAGTAACCTGTTCTGCTGAATCTAAAACTCCTATGCACTTTTGAAGAGATGCATGTATAACTTGTCTAAACTTCCTGAACTCATTGTGTCTGTCTTTTAGAAGTTTATTACATTCTTGTGTAACAAAATGTACTAGAGGTCCTGTCAGTAACTGATTTGACTCACATCACATGTGGTGACAGGACATAACTGTTCAACATCTGAATATAATAGAAACACTTTACCCTTAGTTAATTCTGTATCATGAACAGATCTGTCTTCACAGACTATTTTTTAGCAATATGATGCAATACTTTTTATGGCATAATACACAAAATGCAGTTTTTGTTGAATCACACAATAAACATTTGTCATACCAAACATGGTTTTCTTTGAGATACCAGTCAAATATTGTAATACGTTTGCATAATGCCTTATTATCAACCTGCCCTAATACGGGTTTACATTTACTAATGTGCTGTGTATACCAACATTGCAATTTACTAAAGCTTGGTTTACTCCTACACAAATTATGTCTACTAATAATATCCATACTGTCTAATAACATCCAACATGTCTAATAATATGCAAACTGTCTAATAGCATCAATACTAAAAATGTGACACAGAAAAAAAGTCTTACCAGTTAGCAAGAAAACAAGTGATCAGGCTGTTGTTGCTGATGGTTGGAAATTTCTCAGAGTCACTTGAGAAGCTGGTGAAGCACAACAGGCAGCGGACTGCTGTACAAAGTAGATATCCACCTTTTCTTCGAGAATTTATGGCACTGCAACTTTCCTGAACTAGTCTCACTGGATTTAGACGTCTAAAAAAACTTTACTACTGCAAGCTGCATAAAATGGAATACTTCTGTTTAGGATTTACACATACGTACAAATGTTAGTTATTGCAATTTTACAGAAGTGATCCTCTGCAGGGCTTACCATCACTCCTTCTGTATTCGAATGCAGATTTTAGGATCAAATGCAAGCTAGCTTGCCATTGAAAAATTATATGGAGCTGCTTACTGTGATGGATTTTAAGTCTTCTTAAGACACTCAGTCTTGCTGACTGGATTCTGCTAAAATCAAAGTCTGGTTGTATTTGCATTCACAGTCTGTTGCATACAGAAACTTGCAGAATATACACTGATGAGAGAATATACTTTGCAGCATCAACTTAGAGCAGTAACAACTTTTTATAATAAACCAGATGGACTAACGTTGCAGCTTAAACTACTGTTACACTTTACTTCTCATATAGTACAGATGATGTGAGAGATATAACATTTACCTCGGGACAGATTTGTCTCTACCAATACCCCTAACATAACTGGATTAATATGGATCTTTATATACAATTTTAGTCATGCACATACATATACATTTCCTCTTGGTATTCGACTTTGGAGAATTGCTCATCCTGTAGAAACAATACTGATTGTTGCAGATGTTGATGCAAACTGCTGACTTAATGATATTATTTTTCAGCTTTTCCGACAGCGTGAACATCCTGTGTTTTGTCTTTAGTATTCTATTTGTATCTTTGTATAAGAACATCTGTTCTTGTGCCAAATGCAGAAAAACATATTTTTTTAAGGAAACACATTGTCACAGTGTTCTTTAAAAGCAGATTTTGCATTTATGCTCTTGCATACATCCTGTTTGTAAGGAAAAAATGTACATTCAGCAGATTCCTTATTTTCCAAGCCACGGTCATTTAGTATGGGTGCTAATCACATATTACTAAACTCTGTTTCTGCATTTAAGCAAGCTTTATTTTATACCTTATTTATGTTACATATTTGTAACAGAATTACTTTCAACCTTAAAACTCTGTTGAGCATAATCTTACACAGTTGCTCGCTTTTCTCTGTCCCATCACCAAGGCATAGAACAAACATCCAAACCACATCAGGTTTTTAAATAATCTGCAGCAATTCAATATACCCTAAAATCTCACCTGACAACTAATAAATTATGTAATTGTACTATACCTACAATTTGAAGTATGCAGCCCTAGCTCTGTGATCTGACTGTTTCTTGCAAACATCTATTTCCTTATTGTAATATGCTTTGTAAATAGTGTTTGTTTACCATTTGCTTTGAAATAATTTATAAGTAATGTTTGTTAACTGTTTTTGTTTTGAATTGTCAAAAATGTATTGTCTAGACATAGTAAGGTCAAAAAGCAATTACTAGAAAATGGAAATCAAAGTCTAAACCAAGCATACTAGAAGTAATGAATATAGCAAAAGAGATAAAAAATTTGAAGTGGGATCGTTAGAAAAAGGGAGGAGAAAATTACATGGAAAAATGGGAATTGTGGGAACAATACATGCAATGTACTGTTTGGGAGGAAAAATTAGGTTTAAGGGAAGGCAATAATTGAATGAGTTATATAATGCTTGTCTGACAATGGCCTCAAAGAAGATTATAAGTGATGCATAATGTTAACTAAAATATGTCAGTATGGTTTGTTTTCATTTAAATAAATGTATGATTGTCTATGTCATAAGTGATAATTCAATAAAGATGTTTCTTGTTTAAAAAATATGTATTTTTGTCCTTGTCCTGGAGCTTTTTCTCTCTGGGCTTCTACTGAAAATGGGCATTTCAATTCCCAGATAGACTTTCCCAACAAATAAATAACTAAATAAATAAATAAAACATTGCAACAAAAACACACTAAATACATATATATAATTATACCGTTTTCTTTCTCAATACGTACACACAGTCCAATAGATGAAATCATTACTACAATTCACTTTGACAATTTCTCAAAAAACAAAACAAAACAAAAAAAAACAGCCACACTTGTAATATCCATTAGCTATCAGGAATGCATTTGCTACACTCATTCCTTGGAAGCCATTGTCTTCTTCAAAGATTGTGCCCTTTAAATAACTTTCTCAAATACCTGTACAGCACACATATAGCAAAACATGACCATTATCCCTAGCATGTAGCTTAGAAGGATCATAGCCCCCTTTCACAAAACTCACACAGCCCATTCTTAAACACTAGTAATATAAAGCAACTGCACTAACCTCCAACATTTCATTCTGACTTTAGGTTCTCAACTGAACTATAAATCCTGTAGGAAATTCAAAACATGCCTCACCACCTACAGCGCCATAGCCCATCAATAATGGCTTTTGTACTACATCTCATGCACTGAAATTACAGTCCCTTCAGCATTAAGTATTCATACTAAGAGAAGCCCTTGGACATACACCCAGTTCGGGTTTGTAAAAGGCAGATCAGGTCTCTTAAACCTGATAGACTTCTTTGAAGCAGTCACCAAAGCCATAGATGAGGGTAAGGTGGTTCACACAGCCTATCTAGATCTCGCCAAGGCTTTTGACACCATCCCCCACTCTGGAATTATAGATAAACTCACTAAACTAGGTATAAATCCCTATGTCACAAGATGGGTTGCCAACTGGCTCACTGACAGAACCCACACTGTGAAAGTAGCAGACTCCAAATCCAGCTTCAGACCAGTGACAAGTGGAGTACCACAAAATTCAGTCCTGGGTCCTCTCATGTTTGGTATCTACTTCTCTGAAGTATAGGCCAACACAGAAGGTCTTTGGCTAATGAAGCTCGCAGATGACTGTAAACTAGGAGCCATAATCAAAACTCCAAAAGATGTGGACATCCTACAAAAGGGCGTTGCTGAGACAGATGCCTGGTGTCAAAGCCATGGCCTCAAGCTCAATGCCAAAAAGTGCATTATCATTCCTTTTGGTAAAAACTCAGTACCCATGAACTACCACATAGGTGGTAGTCTACTTAACACCGAAAGTGTGATAAGAGACCTTGGGACACAGGTGGACAGTAGTCTCTCCTTTGATAATCACATCACCACAGTAGTCAGGAAATCCTTCTATGTGGCACACCTCATCACAAAAGGTTTCTCATCCAGGAAAAAAGAGGTAATTGTTCCCCTCTACTCGTCACTCATTAGACCCATTATAGAGTACAATGCCCCTTTTGGTATGTACCTCACAAGACATCTACAACAACTGGAAAGGCCACAAAAATACCTCACAAAGAGGATTACCGGCCTCAAAAAACTGCAGCTTTACTCTGTTGCATATCACCTACTCAGAGGCGATCTCTGCCTAACACACAAAGCTATGTCAAACCCAGAGCTTTTAGACATGCTCCACTTAAAGAAATCCCAATCCCTATGAGCTACACGCTCTAGGGACCTAAACCTCATCACCACAATAAACAGGACATGCTGGAGGGATAGATTCCTGTCCCAGAGACTTCCCATACTCTGGAACAAACTACCTATCTATATCAAACAAAGCTCCTCATTAGAACTCTTCAACAAAAATCTTGATGATTGGATGGGAGATAGGAAATTCACCCCAGGGATCACTTCTGTGGCTCTGCTAGACAGTGGCACAGGAAAATAATTTTCTTGGGTGGTGAAAGTCAGGGTACCTTTGGCTAGGCTTATATAGGCCCTAGGGCCAATAGCCTAGTACCTACCTATGAACCTATGAACCTATGAACATGCATAATAAACATTGTCTCTGCTGTCTCATCAAGGAAAATGGGGGCATTTTGATCTGTACTGCACCACCAAGTTGAAAGAATACATTTTCACCTCAATTCCCACCTATTGTGGCATTTTTTAGAGATTAAATACTTTGTTTTAACTGAAACATCAATGATTAACAAACTAACACTACAATAAAACATTCAACTCAGGAAAAACATAAAAATACAGTTACTATAATAACTTGCAATTTGAAGTACATTAATACATTCAATAAAAGACTGGAGCAAAAGATAAGTCAACTAGATTAGTGAGTCAGAAATGGAAAGGCAGGTAAAGGTATATTTGTTAAAATATGGAAAACGGGTTGGTGAGGAGTAGGGGAAATACCTGTATATTCTTATCAGAATTGGTAAAGTTCTCAGGTGGTAGTAGAGAGAGCTAGAAACACATGCATGATTAATAAGAAAATTCAGTCATGCACTTAAAAATGCATTTTGAAAGTTTATAGATGTACTCCCTACATGAATTCTTGAAGACTGTGAAATCAGAACTCTTCTTACTTTGTCAGGTATTGAGTTATATGATTTAGCAAGATAAGAATAAGGGGCACTGTCAGCTTGTTTACCCCAAAGTAAAGATTATAAATGAACATGCTGCCTTTACAGGAAAAGCTCACTAAATAACCCAAATAAATCTACAAATTTGTTTGTTTTTGAGATGCTAACTGGTCTGCTTCAGTGATTACTAGACTCTCTCACTCACTGTCTTCCTTGTTCATTGCACCAGTATCATTACAAAGAGTGCATATTGCCTTCTGTTGGACTTGCTGCTGGACTTTTATTTTGAGATATGCATTCTTGTTTTGTGTACATGTTTTATACAAACTATTGCTGCCTTTTGGCTTGGATTATGGTGGACAAGGGGACCCTGGAGCAGTCTTCTTATGAGGTTAACAAAGAGAAAGTATAATTCCCAGTTTCCTCCCAAGTATACAACTCTTCCACCCAGGATAAGGGGGAGAAGGGAAGGGGAACAAACAGGAATGCTCATTCACAGCTGGCTAGGACCTGGAGTGAATGAGCTGCATGACTTTAAAAATTGCCCAGCACATCTTCTTCAACCCTTTGAAAATTTCAACTGAAGTGCCACACAGGAACTTTTTATCCAATTTGCATTTCATTGAGGGGCTGAAGATTACTGTGCCCATGGCAGCATCCCCTATACCAGATATTACTGACTAGTATACTTGCCAACTTTACTTGTATCACAGCAAGTTTTATAATCTTTTCTTATAAGGAGTAATTTATGATTTACTGAGCCATACTGTCAAGTTTGTTTAAATATACTGCAAAAAGGATCCTGGATTACCACATCATCAAGTTTTATTTTTAGTGAAATAAGCATGAAACAATTCCCTGACATATATGTACATATATAAAATTATATTTTATGTAAAATGTAATGAAATGGGTGTGCCCGTAGCTGAGCTGAGCGTAATATGCGTGCTGACAGCCAAATGACTTGTAAACCAGCATAACCCATTTGTGCAGAGCTGCGCACCGTGCCAACAAGCTAACCAGCGGGCAACGTTGAGCAAGCTGTATCAAAACTGCCTTTACACAGACACACCTCCTAGCCTGTGTAGACAGTCATAAAATAAAAAAAGCAATGGCCAGGCTCGAACTCAGGATACCATGCACCATAGTTAAAGTACTGAACCACTAAGCCATGACAGTTGCTCTTAGAAATGCAGTATTAGCATATATATAGGAATGAATGGAAAGAGAAGCATGACGAAGCAGGTTTTGTGAAGCTGATACATTTCCAAAATGGCCAATCACAGATAAGTGCAGGAAAAATGGCATATATAAGCCCCATAGGCAGGAATACATAGCATAACTGATTGTGGAATCGATTTGCAGTCAGGATGGCAGGTGTAGGAGAGGGTACTTGCTTCCGAGCACAGAGGTGGGGAGTTGAGGAGTCCAAATATATGGTTTGGCTCCTCGTCCATGATCATGAGGCCCAACTCATGCAGGGCCAGGTCCTGTGGGGAGCATACAAGGCTGAGGCGTGGGACAGGTTGGCACATGATCTCACCAGTGCCACAGGAATACCAAGGACTGGTGAACAGGTTCCTCACCAGCATGTGGACCTGAAGAGATGGAAGCAGGACCAGCTGAACCATTGGATCCAGGAGGCCCAGCAAATGCCCAACGCCCCACTACTAAGTTACATGTAATTATTTATGTAAGAAATTAACCTAGCTGATATTATGGAGATGTGTATTCCAATATTACTTCATTTATATTACAGCTGCAGGTGTCCGTTCCATGAATCATTGAGCCTATGCCGATAGGCTTGTGTGGTTGCGCCACCAGGCAGGTTAGTAATTCTCTCCCTGTAACTGTTAAAAAATATAAGTATGACAGCTTGCAAAAGAGTGCAGTGTAGTCACTTATTAATAAAAAGTGCAAGTAACAGTGTAAGTGAAATTCTGCTAGTACTGTGTGATTACATAAGTGTGATGCAGCCTGTAATCCAAAAATAAAAATGAAACAAGTCTGAAATAAAGATGTTCCACCTGTAATGTAATAGTACATAACCTGCAGCAGGCTGTACATTACAGCTACACAAGCTGAGTAAAACACATGTGTGAAATATATCCCCGTTTAAAATCTGAAACATGACACAAGTGAGACTGTTGGAAAGGATAGTTGTAACCAAGTAAAACATGTCAATAAAGCCA